>NW_027317580.1:6375-11614 GCF_032062135.1 Pyxicephalus adspersus | reverse complement strand
AAATACAATATATATATTTACATATATACAGTGTTCCCCCCAGCCCCTTTTAGCCGGGCACACCACCCAGCACTTGGTCACAATACAGGGTCTGCCACCCACCTACAATTTCTTCCCACCCGGCTCCAAAAAAAAATTCTGGATTGAGGTAGGTGTGTGTGTGTGTGTGTGTGTGTGTGTGTGTGTGTGTATGTATTTAAAAAAAAAAAATACAGCAAAACATATATACAATACTGTATATACAGCTATAAATATCAGTGTTCAATACAGAATTTTTTTTTCTTGAGCCAGGTGGGAGGAATTTGTAGATGGGTGGCAGCCCCTGTAACTCTTCAGTAACCACCCAAAAGCGGCCGGGTTTTACTGAAAGGTGCTGAGTGGTGCGCCCAGCTAAAAGGGGCCGGGGAGAACACTGTATATAGAAAGCCATAGCAGTCCTTTGAATGAAAGGTATTCTGTAGTCTAAACAGAAAACCCAGATTTCCAGCTTCCTCACACCTATGAACTGCACCGATATAAATGAACGAGGGTGGTAGTGAGTAGTTCAGTTCCGCCCGCTATAAAAGGTTAAACCACTGATTCACTAGGAACTTGCATGGCGGCTAAGTGGCTGGCTGGGTGTCAACCAGCAAGAGCCACCCAGGAACAGCTGTTCCCACTGCCGTTCTGACCGAGCCCTTAATTTTACCTAACTTGCATGGCAATAATAGTTTAGTTAGCTTTTGCTATTATTTCTGTGCCCCTAGTCAACAAGTAAAGCAAAACTCTTAAGGGGAAAATATAGAGGGTATTCGATGGGGTTTCCTTTATGCAATAGACACGTCCAGTTAAAGAATTTGGCTTATGTGTTCACCAGAGGCGTGTCTATTATTGGCAGGGTTAGAAAAATACTGTATTCGGTGAATCATGAACACAAACACTATTGCAACATCGGCCATAGTAGAGCCTGTTGGCATGCGGCTCGGGAGCTGGCTGCAATGCAGAAATGTGTTTTCTGACAGAAGTTAACAATGGAGTAGGAGCGGCGTTCCTATAGACAGGAAGCAGGAATGACAATTCCTTAGATTGTTCCAATATGCACAAGTGTTTAATGTCACCTATGACATTAGGGACTCTATGGACACTGGGTATAAAGAACAGAAGTGCTCATTATATATCCATATACAGAGAGCATGGTGTTTAATATAGAATATATAGGGATGCTATTGACAGTCTGACAGCCACCATTTTTATGCTTCAGTGTTCTCCCCGGCGCCTTTTAGCTGGGCACACCACCCAGCATTTTTCAGTATCCACCAGGCTGTTTTTTGGAGGTTACTGAAAATTTGGGTCACAATACAGGTCTGCAACCTCTTCCCACACACAGTGTTAAACCCAGAAATGTTGTGCTAAGTGGCAGCCCCTGTATTGTGACCCAACTCTTCAGTAACCACCCAAAAACAGCCGTAAAAAAAAACAAAAGACTGCTAGATTGTAAGCTCTTTGGGGCAGCGTCCTCTCCTCCTGTGTCACTGTCTGTATTTGTCTGTCATTTGCAAAACCCCTATTTAATGCACTGTACTGCATATGTTTGGCGCTATATAAATCCTTAATAATAATAATAATAATAATAATAATACTGTACTTGTAAAACTGTAAAAAATGATAGCATTCAGAATCGGCTTTTACAGGCAGTTGTCGAATGTTCGTCAACTGCAACATTGGACCCTGTATTCATTCCTTAGGTGCTGCTTGCAGTGCACTTTTCTCCCCAGCCCCTTTTAGCCGGGCATACCACCCGGCACTTTTCATTAACCACCCGGCTGTTTTTGGGTTGAAGAGCTGATGAGTTGGGTTACAATCCAGGGGCTGCCACCCGCCTACAATTTCTTCCCACCCAGCTTTATATAATTTCTAGGCTGAGCACTGCAATGTGTGGCAGGTGGCAATGATTACCTGCAGTCATGAAGCAGTAACAGCACCATTTCACAAATGCCCATGTGAACTAAGGCTACGAACACGTAGGATTTTTGTTGCTTTCCTGTGACAGATGGCGAGAAAAACTCAAAATAGCTGTACATGGAGCGCCCGTCTATGGAGGGAGGAAGACTAGCGAGTTACACCCAAAAGACTGCTAGATTGTAAGCTCTTTGGGGCAGCGTCCTCTCCTCCTGTGTCACTGTCTGTATTTGTCTGTCATTTGCAAAACCCCTATTTAATGCACTGTACTGCATATGTTTGGCGCTATATAAATCCTTAATAATAATAATAATAATAATAATAATACTGTACTTGTAAAACTGTAAAAAATGATAGCATTCAGAATCGGCTTTTACAGGCAGTTGTCGAATGTTCGTCAACTGCAACATTGGACCCTGTATTCATTCCTTAGGTGCTGCTTGCAGTGCACTTTTCTCCCCAGCCCCTTTTAGCCGGGCATACCACCCGGCACTTTTCATTAACCACCCGGCTGTTTTTGGGTTGAAGAGCTGATGAGTTGGGTTACAATCCAGGGGCTGCCACCCGCCTACAATTTCTTCCCACCCAGCTTTATATAATTTCTAGGCTGAGCACTGCAATGTGTGGCAGGTGGCAATGATTACCTGCAGTCATGAAGCAGTAACAGCACCATTTCACAAATGCCCATGTGAACTAAGGCTACGAACACGTAGGATTTTTGTTGCTTTCCTGTGACAGATGGCGAGAAAAACTCAAAATAGCTGTACATGGAGCGCCCGTCTATGGAGGGAGGAAGACTAGCGAGTTACACCCTGTTGCCTTTTCCTCCACTGACATCCATAGTGGTTGTTCCTAATCGTTGCTCATTAATCAGCTATGGCAGATGAATGATGTTGTACGACCACTGTACACATCAGGTGAGTCAAAGACTACAGTCCCCTAGATTGTAAGCTCTTCGGGGCAGGGTCCTCTCCTCCTCTGTATCACTGTCTGTATCTGTCTGCAACCCCTTAATAAATGTACAGTGCTGCGTAATATGTTGGCACTATAAAAATCCTGTTTATTATTAATAATAACAATAATAAGGCTACATACACACACACGTCAGATGATTTTCATCCGATATTTGCCTCGGGGCTGATACTGGACGCGAATCGGCCCTGTGTACAGTGCTCGTCATCCAGTGGTTCCATCGTCCTGGCAGATCCATGGACAACGAACGATCATAATGAAAGTGAAAGGGTGAGAGCACAGCGGGGTGCTGCTCCGTCTTCCTCCCCTCTACATAGAGCAGAACAGTGCTGAATGTACAATACTTGTTCATAGATCATTCAGTCTTTTGTCATTAGAAAGTGTTGTGAAAGATCCTTTCCAACGACAATTATTGAATGTGTGTACCAGCCTGACTCTGTGAGGATGACCCAATATTAAAGCATACATGTCAACATTACCAAGAAGTTATTCCTAAATAACTTCCTCCTCCTTATCATAACTAAGAAAAAAGAAAAGAAAACTAAAACACAATCATTACCCCACTACAAACATAAATTAATTCTGCCAATATTAATCGACTCTAAATTAGATGACTACTTCATTTTTATAAATTTTGGAGAATATTTTATGTTTGACCTTTTACTCCTTATGGGGCATCATTCTATCCTATTAGGCATTGCAATGCAGCAAGCTGCAGCAATGCAGCATGTGACAATGGAAGATAGGATTTCCTGAAATCTGTGCCAATTAAATTTTTTTTGTTTTTACACCTAATGTATAAAGAATAATAATGTGATGCAGTGCAACCCTGACCATAACTTATTCAGACCTTCCCTGCATTTACCTACACGTATTATATAATTGGTTTTATCTGCATTTGACACGCTTACTTAAAATATGACACATTATCATTCAATGTCATTGACGACAATAGGAAGCTGGCGACCTTAGGGGGTTGGTCCTAACCTAATATCAACTTGCTTTGTGGCAGGATTAACCTGCCTCATATCTCCTTGCGGTGGGGAGGGTTTTAAAATATTTCTCCACATGGAATCAGGTAGGTTCTTCCTGCAGAAAGGGACAGGTCATGTTCCTTTGACAAAATCTATTCTTACAGGCCTGATCACCATCAGCTGTCAAAAATTGCTTAGCTGCACATGCACATCGCTGGGGCTATCCCGGTTTCCCTTGTGGGTTCCCAGCACCGAATGAATGCCCATGCCCAGCCCGAGCAAGCAGGATAGCCAGGATTCGTAATGTGGAAAACAGAAAAGAACAGTGGCACCCAGAATGGGGACAGGTGAATTTGGCATTGGGTTTGGTTCTGCTTTAATTTTAGCCACATCTCTATAACAGAATGAGGTGCAGCAACATAAAGGAGCCCATTTACAAATGGCAGATATGCAATGCAACAACATTTTTGCATTATGGTATTACAGTGCAATCCATCCTAAACAGCCCCCAATACATTAGAACAAGGCAACTCATTGCTTGTGTATTGCGGCCCATAAAAACAAGGGGTAATGTGTTAGTGTGTGTCTTAGCGGGCTGTGTCAGGAAAGCATTGTGCGGGTTCAGGTGTTGTCAATGGGCTGCCTTACTGCACCAAGTGCTGTGTTGAACCCAAAATTTTTTTTAAGCCGGATGGAAAGAAATTGTAGGTGGGTGGCAGCCCCTGTATTGTAACCACCCAAAAACAGCCAGGTGGTTACTGAGAAGTGCCGGGCGGTGTGCCCAGCTAAAAGAGGCTGGGGGGGAACACTGATGTACAATATTGTGCGCTGCATGTGTTGAACGTGTGCCGTGACACACTGCATGCTTGCTTCTCCCCCTAACTTGTATGCAATTTTTAAATCCTGTAGTACAATTAACATGCGTTACACAGAACATGCACATATGTTTGGGACAAAAACATGCAACTTTTTTTTTTTTTTTTAGCACACTGGCATGAACTGAAGCCATAAGACACAAAGCAAATTGCCCTATTCTTCTTGTGCTGAAATGCAGCAAATAAAGGCAGCAACACTACCACAGCCCTCAGCAATTGCTGCATGACACCTCATTCTTCCCCATGTGTCACAGCGCACCATATGACAAAGGCGGAGAGTACGAAATGACGCTTTCAAATGTCAATCATACCATGAAAGCTGTCGTAATCAAATTGTAAAGCAGTTTGGTCAACAACCTCATTTTATCTGGTGTTTTTTTGCAGGTTTTATATTAGTTTGTTAATAATTATTCTTTTATTTGCAATGTTTGTCATTTTAAATATCACTATAATATATATATATATATATATATATATATA
>NW_027317580.1:5182-6279 GCF_032062135.1 Pyxicephalus adspersus | reverse complement strand
ACCTTTCTGACCTGGTAGAAAAATACTCCCCTAGCCGCTCTCTCCGCTCCTCCAATGACCTACTAATGACTTCCTCACTCTTAACCTCATCACATGCACGGCTCCAAGACTTTTCCTAAAGCTGCCCCCACTCATCCTATTTGGCTTGCTCCTACTTTCTGCAAATTAAGCCCTTAAAACCCAAACTTGCCTACCCATCTTTTTCTGTCTTTTAAAGCCGTGACTACTTCCCACCATTCCATATCTCCCCTACTATTGTGTGTTACCCCCACCTCTTGGA
Source organism: Pyxicephalus adspersus (assembly GCF_032062135.1). Taxonomy (NCBI): domain Eukaryota; kingdom Metazoa; phylum Chordata; class Amphibia; order Anura; family Pyxicephalidae; genus Pyxicephalus; species Pyxicephalus adspersus. The sequence goes on along the minus strand of NW_027317580.1, from coordinate 5,999 downwards.
TTGTAAGCTCTTTGGGGCTATTAAAGGGGTCAAAGTAACAAACAGCCATTTATGTTGTATTGACATGTTTGGAGATCTGTACCAATGCTAGATTATCACCATGTATCACCATGCAGCAGAATCTAGCAGCTTTAATGATGAACAGAAAACCTGCTCAGCATCTAAAGCAGCTTTTCTCAACCTTTTTAAACACGAGGGGAGCCCTTAAAAAAGCTTTCAGGTCTTCGGGGAACCCCTGCTATAATTACTATATTCACAGTAGTGTGGTGGTCAGAATTCCTCTTACATTGCTGGCCATTGAGAAGAATGTCACCCTTACAGATAGCCAAAAAGATGATTGGTACCACTTAATCTGACCTGAGAGCCACAAACTGACCCCTAGCAATCTCTAGGAGAACTCTGGTTAGGAAACATTGACCTAAAGTAGTCTCCACTGCCTTGAGTTCCATTATTAATAGCTTCAACTAAGCAGCTTAAAGCTCAGAAAATGCCATGTAACAGCTTGCTGGTTCCACTCTTATGTCTTACACTGATGTCCATATGTAATAGGCCTAAAGGGTCAAACCTGGAAACACCCCGGGGCTTTAATTATTTGTGCATTTCAATGGCAAAATCTATGTCTTCCCACCGATATCCAGAAACAAAGTAATGGGAAATCCAAAAAAATCCAATCCATTTTCACAGCAGGTACTGAAAGAACCAGGACCAGTCAGCAAGCAGGACTAGCATTGCTCACTGCCACCCCTATTCAGGAAGACCTACCATGTAGCGTCGGTGTAAACCTAGCCTGTTACAGATACAGGATGTGATGCTGAAC
>NW_027317580.1:0-3715 GCF_032062135.1 Pyxicephalus adspersus | reverse complement strand
AGCTAAAAACACACAGGAACCACTTTAGCTGCCAAATCTTTATGATTCACAATCTGCACAGCCAAAAGGGTCAAAGCGGAGGGGTGGTGCAAAATATTACGCGTCGCCTTCAAGAAAAGCGAGCGGCTTCATGACAGATCGGGTTATATGAAGCAGGGGAGCTGCAGCAAGTCATTGTGTGCTGGGTCACCTGTAGCACCAGACTGCAAAATCTTGATAGATGAACTGGTGTTTGTATATAAACATCAACCTTCCTGTGCTATGCAAATAGAAGAAGCAATAATTATACTTAATTCAAGGCAGATAACCTGCAGAGATAGGAGGCGATATGAAGAATGGATGTCAACAAATTAAAGTAGGTGTAGACATTTTTCTTTTCTTTTTGGATAGTAGGGAAGGATAATAATCCCTTGCATTTCCGCTGGTTACAATAACCATTCATTATTTGTCCAGGTGACCATGCTAGGCCAAACAACATTTTCCAGGTGTCACAGGAACGAGGGGAAGGGAAGTCTTCTAGTTGGGACATCATCTCCCAAACTTATAAAAAGTTTTCTAGTGTTCCTGCTCCCCTGTATCCATCCAGAAAAAACAGCGATTTAACCCGACCCTATCCAAAACTTAACACAAAAATAAAGCAAGCGCTGCCATTTCTGTTCCATACTTCTAGAAATGCTAATTGATAAAACTGCTTTGTTTATTTCTCAGGGTCCGGGAAGAAGACAGCAATTAAGGAGTCTCAGGCGTCTGATGTGCATGCATTTTTAGAGTAACTGAGAATACTTAGGCCAGCAATTCTTCATGCCAGAAATGATCTGTACATTAGTCATGACAAGGGTACATAGAAGTAGGCTCTTTGGGATGCTAAGATGTTTCTTTATGCAGAGCAGCTTAAAAAGTCATGGGAGTATTCAATAATCAATTGCAACAAATGGGATCGAGTAAATACTGCCATGCTATAGACATTTAAGTATTTACATGCTCATGCAGCATTAATGAGCCTTATGCAAGAGGACATTAAGCTCTGTAGTTGTAAGAACTGTGACCAATTCATCCTTAAAGTTGCAGAAAAGGCACTGAAGTTCTCCAAGTCCTTCTCAGCAGCTCAGCTCACCCTCTTCCAGCACATTCTCAGAAGCTCATCATAATCTAATCTTCCTTTCCAGCCCTCCATGCCAAGGTTGACTTATCTTTGCAAACCTTCCCTTGTGATAAAAGCTTCCATCTTCCATCGACCTTTCAATTTCTAATGCGAACACAATGAGGGGTAAACGGAGCTGAGCTGCACAGAGAACCACATGAATGGCTTTACAGGTTCAATAGTGAAAAGCTCCACTGGGGCTGCAGCTACAGAGGTCAGTAAGAGCTTAATCTAAACTTGTCAAGGTCCGTCCATTCCTATGCATTGCCATGCATTATACTGCAACACCTAGCCTGGCCATGTGTTGTGATGCTGACTCCATTTAATACATTGAGTTGGACAGAGCCACAAAAATTGACCAAAATGCACTGCACAGCAATGCATAGGTGGGAACATTAGACATTGCTCTCTATGCCATGTCTGGTATCCTTGCATTTTGCACACTATGAAATGCAATAGAGGAAATAAGGCCTTACTGCTCAATACCATATTATTGAAACCCCAAAGGCTGCCCACTGATGTACAGTTACAGGGTTCTCTCCAGGTCCTTTTAGCTGTGTGCACCATCGTGCAATTTCCAGTACCCACCCAGCTGTTTTTGGATGGTTACTGAAAAGTTGGGTCACAATTCAGGGACAGCCACCCACCTACAGCTTCTTCCCATCCAGGCTAAAAAAAAAATCTGGGGAGAATACAAAGATATGAGGGGAGAAGATTTGTGAAAGCTTTGTATGCTTGCAAAACCATATCGAACATTCCAATTTTGCACAATCCTGGGGGTAGACACAAGCATGCACTGCCCACTTTATGTCATGGTCAGGTTCAGCTATAAACATGACAAGCTCGCTTTCTGTATTCAAAGAACACGGCCTTCTAGAAATATATACACAAACATCAGTTTGTATATAAACACTGACGTTTGTGCCAAATCATGACACTATTTATAATTATTAGCAGGAACTGGAAAGACTGGAAGTGGAATTAAACCTGAAAATAAAACATTTGAAGCAGGCAGGTTCTTTATTGCAGAGGGGACAGGTGATGTCTTTTTTGCAATAAAACAAACTCACCTGCTTTTTTGCAATTCCTTAGCAAAACTCACTTTGCCGGTTCCGACATTTTCACCCGGACCTATTTCAGGTTCAGGATTTTCACTTATCTGGAATGATGCAGCTCCTGTGCATGTGCACAGAAGTTTAATCATTCTTGACAGCCAGGTATGCCGGGATTGTACATGGAGCTGCACATGCGCAGCCAAATGTTCGCTATATGGAAGATTGCAAACAGGCAGGTAAGTTTATTGCAGAAGAGACATCGCCGTTTCACTGCCTGCTCGCAGTTTTATTTTCAGGTTTTGTCCTGCAATAATGCAAAGCTGGTGTTTAGCTTTAAGATATAACGGCATGGGACAATATAAAATCAAATATATAAAGAAAATACATACAAATAAAAAATGCAATACGGTTTGTATGTTGCATGCATTTTGTAAATACCCTCTATTAATATTATTACACAGTATATAGCGCCGACATAATAAGCTGCACTGTACGAAGTCCATAGTAATATCACTAACAGTTAATGTACAGCGCTGCATAATAGGTTGGCGCTATATAAATCCTGTTTATTATTAATAATAAACTGTCCCTTAAAGGGATTCACAATCTAATGTCCCTTAGGTCCCTCCAAGGTCAATTCATGGTGGAAGCCAGTTACCCTAACTGCATGTTTTTGGAATGTGTGAGGAAACTGGAGTACCCGGAGGAAACCCACACAGACACGGGGAGAACCTGCAAACTCCATGCAGATAGAATCCTTGCCAAGATTGAACCTGGGACCCAGCATTGCAAAGGGCAAGAGTGCTAACCTCTGAGCCACCCTGCTGCCCTTTATATAATCTTTGTATATGGCCAGATGCCTGGACTGCACAATGCAGCTTGTAGGTGAAGGAATCCCATGCATTAGTACAGCTTGTACAGAGACAGGGATTGCAGGAATGTATTGGACATTTATATATAGGCAAGGTAGGAGCATGCGAGGTCAGCCTTGCATTAGGAGTAGAACGTGTGACTATACGTACATGCCTGCAGAAAGATATGAACACTGTACCATACACGCTCACACAGTTACTATATGAACAGAAATAGACACGACTCTGGCTGCAGGGCTGGAAGAAATACACTGAGCACAGGATGAAGCTTGAAGATCAATACAAATGTTTACGCTGGAAGCCACAGACTGGCTATAAACCATGCAGTCAATGCAACCCGAACGTGGGCCGAGGCTGCAAAAGAACAAAGCGGCGTACACAGCAAGCAATAGATCACGTGTGAAAAGTGCAGTGGGGAAAAATGTGAGCTGAGAATTAACTTTATTATTAGAATATGCCCAGTTTATTCTGCAAAAAGAGTATATGGTGTTCACTAAATAAATGTGCTGTAAAGCCCGCATTATGTTTACAGTGTAGAGTGCACCATCAGTGAATGTGCAGCACGATCATCAGATGCAGCATACAGATTGCAAGGCATTAGATACAGAAGAAGTGCAGTTGTAGAGTTTCTCAAGCTGTTAATACAC
>NW_027317579.1:0-11619 GCF_032062135.1 Pyxicephalus adspersus | reverse complement strand
TGAATGTTTTCCCCTTTATCCCTCCTAAATTGATAAGCAGCAACAATTGTTTCTCCAAGTTCATTTATGATATCTTCCATGGTTTATCCTCCTGATACAAAAAGCCTTAGAACTGAAAGAGGGTGCACTTTCTTTTAGTCATGACTCTAACCTCATTAGCATTACAATGATGTTCTTACTGGTCCCCTAAACACCCCTCATTGCCAATCATAGTGAGAATACAATGTTCAGGGGCTTTACTTTAACTTTGATTTACAGAAAAGCAGTATGCTTTTTAAAAACAACAAAAAAAGTTTCCTAAATTACTCCTGACTCCATCCACTCCAGCGATTTGGTCAAATTATCATGTTCAGGGGCTTTATGAATAACTTGAAACATTTAAATGTATTTTTGAAAAACGTAGATGATGTACAAAAAAGGAACCTGTCTAAGTGTAACTTTTTTCTCAAATTATTAATGAGAGCAGCATGTTCCTATCATGTTCCTCACCTATTACCATAATACATTATATTAATTACACTACAAACTAAATATTTATAACTACAGATAGAGGGGGAAACATAGGAGATATGAGTCCTATTCACTCCTATGAAGTGTATGGATCTTTACTGTGCTGCGACCGCTCGATGTAATTGAAAGGGATGGAGTCATGGCTCCCAGGGGAACAACAGGATCCAAGTAAGTACAATTCTGTAGAGGGAAGGTTGGATTTCTCTAGGTCAGGCAAAGGAGGAGACAGGATTACTGCACTTTGTTATACATAGTAATATTTTAAGTATATCTATATAATCCATGTATGTTAACTTTATAAATGATGCAGATTTCTTCCAAGCATTACTGTTATGGGTGCATAATTAAAATATGTTGAGACTTCTTTTTCTGCTCCAATTGTTTTAGCCCATGAAAAAAAAAACAACTTCCATTATTGTTAGGTGCCCCACCTGGATTATGTCTTCATTTTGTGTCCATAGCTTTGAATCCGTTGTTGTAAACAGTGCATTCACCTAGTCACAATGTTGTATCAAGGATAATTTGCTACTGCTTTTTATAGCCATACTGCAGCTGAAAAATCAGGTGAAAGTGCAGCTGTGAAACTAAATTAACATTTATAGATTATTACAATATGAATGTTTTCCCCTTTATCCCTCCTAAATTGATAAGCAGCAACAATTGTTTCTCCAAGTTCATTTATGATATCTTCCATGGTTTATCCTCCTGAAACAAAAAGCTTTAGAACTGAAAGAGGGTGCACTTTCTTTTACTCATGACTCTAACTTCATTAGCATTACAATGATGTTCTTACTGGTCCTCCAAACACCCCTCATTGCCAATCATAGTGAGAATACAATGTTCAGGGGCTTTACTTTAACTTTGATTTACAGAAAAGCGGTATGCTTTTGAAAAAATATGTTATACATAGTAATATTTTAAGTATATCTATATCATCCATGTATGTTAACTTTATAAATGATGCAGATTTGTTCCAAGCATTACTGTTATGGGTACATAATTAAAATATGTTGAGACTTCTTTTTCTGCTCCAATTGATTTAGCCCATGAAAAAAAAACCAACTTCCATTATTGTTAGGTGCCCCACCTGGATGATGTCTTCATTTTGTGTCCATAGCTTTGAATCCGTTGTTGTAAACAGTGCATTCACCTAATCACAATGTTGTATCAAGGAAAATTTGCTACTGCTTTTTATAGCCATACTGCAGCTGAAAAATCAGGTGAAAGTGCAGCTGTGAAACTAAATTAACATTTATAGATTATTACAATAATATATATATATATATATATATATATATATAAAGCGAGGCTAGTGGTGTTTTGTTCTTTACATATCAGGCCTGAACAAATACCCTTTTATCCAAAACTTTTACAAAACATTTTACAATTAAAAGGATAGAAATTAAATTTACCTGGAAATGTGATTAAAAAAGTGCCTATGTTTCATGCTGAATTATTTTTATACACATGCAAAAATAAAAGTGTTCATTTTATGCAAATTGACATCTACAGCTTGGCTGGCTTTTATAAGTATATAAAACATATTTGGTCTTCAACCCACAGCGGAAAATATGTAAATGGACTGAAAACATATGAAATAGTTTTTTTCATGACTCGTTTGCACATGCTATATTCATGTAAGCAAAATATTAAGTATTACATTATTTAAGATGAGTATTCCACACTTTTATCTTGCTCATCTCAAGATTATATTTATAAATGGACATTAAAAAGACCTTATGTTTCCTTTAATATATTCCTATATTAAATCCTAAATAGGCAACTCTATATTGAGAAAGCAGAAGGATACAATTGATGTGGTACATTCCTCTTTCCCAAGGTCAGTGTTAACCAGGCTAATACATGTAATGGATTCAAAATATCATGTTGTATATATTATCAATAAAGCTAAAGGTTATTCTGCGCGTATTTTGCCTTCACTAGTTCCTATCTTCTCCAAATCAATTAACATGCTACCGTTCAATACTTTATTATAGACCCAGTGATGTCATTAGTGAAACTCTGTACAAGCAGTTCATGTATAGTGGGTAGGGCCATAAAGGTGTACATAGCTTATGGAAATCGGAAGACTTATCTCAATATTATCTCAATATTCTAAAGGTAAACAGATGGCAGGCTTTTTAGAGGTGGATATTCCCCGATAGCCTATATTTGCATGTAGTCTTCATGCAGTCTGCAACCACATGTAAAGATGAGCTTCCATGAGAAAAAAGAGAAATCGAAGCTAATGGCATCCAGTAAAATTAGAATAAGCTATTTCAATATCCTGTAGGAGCCTGTACAACTGTTATAACAACTATGTATAACTATAACATTGTATAGCCTATAATGGAACAAAAAGCAACAGAGCATGTATGTATAGAAGGTAATTATGTGTTGTTTTCCTTATACAGCACCTGAGTGACTTTTTTCTTTTTTATTTAAGCTTAGATTTGGACACTGTATATTTAAAATAAATAAAGATCTCTTTAAGGAAAAAAGCATAGAAGCAATATACATAAGAAAGAAGCAAATAAAACAGTGTGTTTGCTTGTATTTTACATGCTGTGTAAAAGGCTAAAACTTCCATTTTCCTATTATGCATCACCAGCTTTCTTGTTTTAATGTAATACAACATGGATATAAAGCAAATCCATTTTTAATTAAATCCTTATTAAACTTTCATGCATCTAGGTTACTTGTGTGGTGTGTACTATACATTATATGTCTAGGCAGCTTTTATTTGTCATCTTCCTAGTAAATACACCATTGCACTGATATTATTTCTACAAAGAACATTGTCGAGGAGCTGATTTGAAATTTAAATACTAACTATTGTGCTGTGACAAGAACTCTACTGTTGTTTGGATCTATAAGCAAATTTATTACATGAAATAACATTTAGTACATATGCCGCTATCATGTCTCTTGAAATAAGGTATTTAATTGGAAACTCTGTGTGCTCGCATACTTTCCCTAGGTGTGTGTAACTAATATACATTAAATTAGGAAATAAGCTTGGGGCCAATAATTCAACAGAAGCCTTCCATAATCTGCTATAGTATGTCCTATAAAGCAGACAAACGTTTTGGTACCCTTCCTCCAAAAAAGAGAATAACCCAAACCCAAAAGGAATAGACACCTATTATATTTTTTTGTGTTATTAATGAAAATCCGACTTTGCTCGAGATTTTTGGTTCATCCAAATATATCAAATAATAGCACTAGTAAAATGATGAGACAACTTAAACAAACAACCGCTGTAAGCAGGTGATTATTGTAGTTCTAAATTATACCTTTGTACCTAGTAGTAGCACCTGTCAGGTAGTATTGTACACCTTTCCTGAACAAACTAATCTAGCTGTGTCAGGTTTGAAGGGTGGTATCTTCACACATGTTTAATTACCTTAATTTACCTCTATTGATACTTGATTTGAATTCAGAAATAGTAGAAGGATACTTCAGAATCAAATGTTTTCTTCTCAGCTTTTATCTCTGTGTTTAGTCATTTTGTTGGAGGATCCAAAACCTGAGAGTGAGATTTCTGTCCTTACCATAGTCATATGTCTTAATATAGTCTAAGATCAATTTTTTGGGGAAAGCATTTTTTTGGAATGTCTACAGGAGGAAACCCACACAAGCACAGGGAGAACCTGCAAACCTCATGCAGATAGTGCCCTGGCCAAGATTCAACCAGGGACCTTGCTCTGCAATGGCCAGAAAGCTAACCTCTGAGCCACTATGCTGCCTAATGACAATATGCATTCATCCTCAGCTGACTAATATGTTTAATGGGAAGTCTCATCCGGTGTCATCTTTGGAAGTAGGGACGAATCCTTCACATGGATCACCTAAATCCCCAAGGAAAATAGTCCAGGATTGGACCTAAACTAACAGGATACAGAAAAGCATGTTGAATGCCTAATTCTCAATGTGTTCAAAATTTAACCACTCCATGCCACTCCATGTTTAAAGTACCTTGTATATTAATACTACTGTAGTTGCCTTGTTTTGCCTAGTCACTTATCAGGAGGACTGTTTTTTTTGTTTTTTTCTTAATGCTCTGTGTTGTGTTTTTACCTTCAGTCTACCTTGTTATGTTTGTGATTACTGCAGTTAAAGAGAAGTGTTTTTCTAACATATAAAAAAAAAGAGCGGGAATTGTATGTATGGTGCTCACAGGATGTTCACTCTTATACTATAGAATATACCAAAGGACAATGTCATGGCAACTGTACAATGGCAATGCGGTAATAGCATGAGGGAGAAATGATACGCATACTTACCTTAAACACTATAGGTCTGAATAGCCCATTCAAAAGTTCCCTATTGCAAAAGAAAGCACAATTAAAATGAGATGTTCTGTTCATTGAGGAAACCCATTTCCACCGTAAAAATCGCCTAAATAAAAAATGTATTTTTCTCTCAAAAAGTACCAAAAAGAAAAAAAGTGGAGTTATAATAGCTATTAGAGACTCATTTTCACTACATAGACCTCATAGAGGATGAGGAAGGTCGTTATATCATCTTGATATGTAAAGTGGATTCTACTATTTTCACTTTGGTGAATGTCTACACACCGAACTACAATCAACACTCTTTTTTGAGAAATCTGTTTAACGTAAATAAAGTATAACAAGGATCCTTACCAATAGGACGGAACTTTAACATAACACCGTATTACCTAATGGACCTAAACTCTTAAGGAAAACCAGAGATTTGAAAAAACTTTTGATTAAATTTGAGCTACATGATATATGCAGATATCAGCATGGTTCAGAAAAAGACTTTACCTTTTTTTCTCCTGTACATTTAACATAAAATATATAAATATATTTAATAAAGCAGCGATCTCTGCGGCGTTTCTGAAAGAAATGCTTCAAGCGGTAATAATCACTTTATGTAAGGAGGGGAAAGATATAACCCTTACTAGCCAATATAGTCCAATATCATTACCTAATTCCGACATTAAAATTTATGCTAAAGGTTTAGGGCTTAGACTCTCCAAGGTAATTCTTAATTTTCCCACCCCACCATAACTTTTTTACCTCTTCATTTTACCTGCTCATTACAAGATTCAGTTTAATATTTGGTCTCCCGGGGAGAAGAAAGAAAACAAAATGTTTACTTGTTTTCAAATTTAACTGAAAGAATAGCGTGGAATATCATCATCAGTAAAGTAAAACATCAACTTATCAAAATTGCATATTTGATATACAAAAGTCATTTTATTATTTAATGTCATTAAAGTTATCTTCCTAGTTCCATTTAAATCAATTTGAATTTCTGCGGTAATGTAGCAAAAAATGTTGCTTTCCTGTAATCATGGTAACTTTGCCATCATCAAGGATTTTTGGACCACTGTCAGTGTCTATCAATGAATCATTGAAATGACAGCTCCCACCTGCTTGTATGGTCTGCTGTAATTCATTGAAAGCTTTTATAACCCAACTCAACTTAGCACTGAAAAAAAACAATAAGAATCTGAAAACATACACAGCCAATGCCGTATGTATATAGCCAAAAAAACTGCTAATGCCTGGACCAATAATATTGTTTAGTTTTGTCAGATTTAAAGCTCTTTGTGAAATGCCTATAAAAGAGTTCTTTAGGCTTTGCTGATAAATCTACAAAATATGTGACTACCAGTTCAAAAGTCAAAACTGCATTGCATGGTTTTACACTTGCAGCTTCCAGACTGTTGGACCAATGTTGACATGCAACCATCTTCAATAAACTAAATAAAAGGAAATGTTTTACTAGCTCCATGTCAGAAGTTTCAAATTGAAACTGCATGAATCATTTTAAAATGTTTTGGCATATTCTAGTTTTAATCTTTTCACTACAGGTCTTTAATATGTTGGTCTCATTCAACTGGACTTGTCATGGTTTAGCTTTAAGACCCGTGACTGCCCCCATATAGGTCTCCTCTATGGATGTGTACCATGATAACAAATTTTAACATACATATTCCAGTAAATATATTTTTCAATAACCAAAACACACCCTGCAGTTAGGGTTGTAAACCAAAGGATTATAAGCATGCTCACTGATGATGTTATTAGTTATGTTACCTAATATGTTATTAGAAGTAGGCTAGTAAATCTAAAACACAGGTAGGTAGAGTTTGTGTTCAAACAGTTTCTATATAATGTTTTAGGGTTGATTTATTGAGCTATGCTGTTTGTAACAAAAACTCCTCAGTTTGTAGTCATGTTCATACATTTCCTTGCATGCCAAGACATAGAACGTTTATAGTAGTTTTAACAACAATGCATACATGCTACACTACAGTTACTTAAAGATTTGGAGAATGTCTTGTTGATTGAGAGGGGACTGGTCACATTGGGTGATTGTGCCTAATCAATTTCATGGTCATTAAAGATAAAACAAAATTGGTCCCTGCTGTACAATTCACCTCATTTTAAAATGGCGTTATTTAGAAAACAAATACAGTGCACAATGTTTTTGTATTGCTTGGAAAACAACATGGAAATGTCTTGTAAATTGTAAATGAATTTATATTAAAAAATAATTTACAAAAATTATGAAATACTATAAATGTAATTTCATGTTTCTTTCTAACCTGTAAATTATTCTAAATTATTAAATAAAAAAAATGAACTTTGCACTAATCTAGGTTGGAAGCAATTAGGAGACTAAAGCTCTCCTAATATGACTGCTAACGTTTGGTCAACATTGTAGGAGGCAATCTATGAGGATTGTTTTTGTATATATATATATATATATATATATATATAGAAAGAGAAAGGCTCTACGAGGTACTGCAAGATTTATCAAATATTTTGTCCTAAAAGTTTTATAAAAAAATTAGCCTCATATATGAGGAAATATCTCAGCAAGAAAAGTAGTATTTTTGTTTTTATTCCGTTACCTGATAAAATCACTTCTGTATTTCATTTTTTAAACACTGCCTTCCTTTATTATTTCCTCATTGTGTTTCACTCATTGTAGATCAAATTATAAAGCTTTTTCTCGATTAATCTGGATTTATCCTCCCAATTTCCTTAAGGCCACAGAGAGTGTAATAGTATTTGAACTACAGTTGATACTAATGATACAGAACTATGATGTCTTTGTTTATAAGATTAAGGAACTAGGATGGTTGTGAGTCAAAAAATATATTTAAATCTTATTTTAGAAGTGACAAGAATGCCCTTTGTGTGTTTGCATTGCCACAATCAATGTATTCACAATTCACTGAGAAAAAAGTTTAATACTTTGTCAATTCTTGTTAACCCATCTGAACCCATTCAGTACTAAGACCATATTAAATAAATTTTGCTGTACACAACTTCTTAGGGATGCAAAGGCCTGAATTGAAAAAGTCAAACAACCTGTACCAGCCTATAGGAACAGTGATGCGGATAAAAAAACAAAACATATGTGAGTTATTCAAAAAATTTTTAAAGCCTTGAAGAAGCACTATATTTTAAAGTTACATCGTTATCTCACCAGCATTACCAATCCTTTGAGAATGTGAGTAAAATGAAATGAATGGAGTTTCAGCTATGCACTACTCCTCTGCAGACAATATAATTTGTTTAGGAGAAATTATGCAGGAATAAGCAAAAAAAGTGATCTCTTACAGGACTGTTTTAATATGGCTACCTGAATTAATAAATATTATTCATTTATTTTTGGCACATTGCATCTTTTGCACTGATTAATCCTTATCACATAACCTCAGTTGTGGCGGTTGAGTTGATCCAGGAGGTTTATATCTAACTCCAATCAAACACATTTTGGTAAAAAAGAGAAAGAAAGAAAAGCAATTGTCTCTAAATACTCAGCTGGTCTGGTGCTGAAAGATGAACCAGTGAGGACATGGTTATGTAAAGCAGTGGTCCCCAACCTGGCGGACCACTGAATCTATGGAATCTCCCCCCTGAGTGACGTCATAATGCCAGAACTCGCCCAGCACTTGGGACTTACTTCATCCCATTACCCTTCACATGTCTGTACACTGAGCTATGCATGCAACAGTTAGTGGGAAGGATGGTAACAATTCTGTATTGCAGAAAAAAATTAGTATGTGTTACTAAAACAAACAAAGAAGGACATTTTGGAATTTTTGGCCTAGGTTCCGCCCTAAATCTTTGCTTTTACAAATGCTTAAAGCGAAAACCAACTGCACCACTATGTCAAAATGTATTATATATTGCAGTAGTATTACTACTAACAAATTGCATACTATATATCTTTTTCATTTTGGCTATAGTTGCACTTTAAAACTCCACAATATTATATTATTTTGTTTTTACAGTATTTACATACCTGATTATCAAACCTTTATATTAAGTAAAAAAATACACCTAAATTATTTGTTGTGCACATAAACACAATTACATTTCCAAATTCTCAGTAAAATATCAATAATGATGGCCGCTAGGCCATTTATGGGGTGGCCGGGAGCACACTAGGCCGGACTCGCCCTAATTGCCTCGCCCACCACCAGGGAACACCCCCTGAAGTGAAATTGCGCAGGAGAGGGATTTCCCTTCAGGGAGCACTCCCTATTTACCGCGCCAGCGGAAGTATCAAGGCCAGCCATGGTAAATAGGGGAGCCACTGCAAGGGGGCAGCAACGGAGCTCCAGTGGCTCCAGAGCCGCAGCGGTTCAAGCTCCGGTAGTGCCTAACACCCCCTGCCTGATCCGCTGGCAACCTGCGGGTTGCCAGCTGGCATTAGGCTGGATCGGCCAAGGGGCATTAGGCCGGAACGAACTACCAGCTAGGCCCGTATCTGGCCCAAAGGCTGGAGTTTGCTGTAGATGCACCGCAAATATGTCAGTTTAAAATCTGTTTAAAACATTTAAAATCGTAAAATAAACAAAACTGTCCATAGGAGACCCTGTAAATTTCTTTACAGATCATTTGTGCATGCACATGTGCTGTGCGTATTTTTGTTCATGTACACATGTGTGACGTATCCTCACATCATGTGCATCATGTGCATATGAGGGGTTAGAGGCTTAAGAATTTTTGTCTTGCACTTTAGTTTATTTCTCCTACTTTACTGCTATCATTTTTTGGGTGGCTTTATGAACACCTTTTTAAAAAAGGTACTCTATATATACAGTGTCTTTTCAAAAATATGTACATACTCAAGTAAAAAATGCACTCAGGGGTTCTAAATTCTTGTAAATTTGTATATACTCTACATAGCACAATATGGTTCGATAGTGCAATATATTTCTAAACCACATTTTACGTCAAAGCAAAAAAAAAAATACTTTTAGAAATATGTTGAGGCTGCTTTATGAAAAGAGGTATGGTTATTCACACAAAATGTTTTATAAATATTAAATTCATTATCCATTCATATGTAGATAAAATGGGTAGCCAGGAATTTGCTTTGATGTTCACACAACCTAAATTTGGCAACATTTGAAAATTTGAAGTAATCTTTTTACAAAGATAATCCATCACCTCTGTGGCCCATCTAAATAGAAACTCTGATAGCAAACTGTTCTATGTAGATTTTTCTAATGAAACATTTATTGCTTCAGATTTCTCTATGTTAATATTGTAGCTTGACAATGTAGTGTAATATGAAATCTCTTTAAATAAATTTGCAATAGTAACTGATGCATTTGAGATGTATATTAATAAATCATTTACAAAAGCTGCTACCTAATGCGTTTCTTTTGTCGCCAAACCTTTATATCACCACATAAAAGTGGTTCCAAAATGAATGCAATTATTAAAGGATGTGGGGGACAGTCTCATCTTGTTTTGTTTTAAATAATGGGAATCTTGTATAGTGGACCATTTATTTTTACCCATGCACTTGGACTAGACTAATAAAGCCATAATTTGATTCATCATATATTGGCCATGCTCTTTATTTAATGAGTACTCTTTCAATCAGGTGCAACCATTCTCAGTAAAATGTTTTCTCAGCATGAATAGATAGTAACAAAATGTTTTCCTCTTTGATCTGGCTTCAGGAATCAAACCAACTGTGCTTTGGGCATGATTTATTAAAGCTCTGAAAGACTAGAGAAGATAGACCATAGTAGGTGGTCCTGGGTGATCCAGCAAACCTGACTACCTAAAAATAATTTCCTATTAGTTGGCAGATGTTTTCAATCCTGTTCCAGTTCCGTTTTTACTGGATCACCCAGGTTCTCTTATGATAGTCTTTTCTCCAGCCTTGGAGAGCTTTAATAAATCAAGTCTATTGTGTGAAATCCCTTGACTCCTTTGATTTAAAAATTTCTACTTGATCTACATGCACAAGTTCTGGTATAATCCCTGTAATTTATTTTACAAAATCCATGAAATATATCTTGTATCAACATTCAGTCAAGAAATTAGTCAATAACTCACACAACTTGATCTTGAATATTTTCTGATTTTCTCATCACATCAATTGTGCCTCTAGTAAAGCCTTTCTTGACCTTTTTAATATGCAGGAAAACTTGAAAACACTTTCAGGTGTTCAGGGAACCCCTGCTATATTACTATATCCACAGCTTACAGTATATTAGAATAGTCTTTTAAACTCTCACTCCTTCTCATTATTGAACATTCTTAAATAATAATAATGATAATACGGTCGACAGTAGGAAGAATGACAGTGGGAAGAATGCTTCCCTTACAGATAACCAAAAATTGGTAGTTAAACTGACCTGAAATGCACAAACTGTTCATTGCTCATGGAAACCTTTGCAATCACTATAGAAACCCTTGGATTCTATGGAATCATGGTTGAGAAACTCAACTCTAGTGTTTGGCGTGGGAACTGTTGTAAATTGTTCTTGTCTGCCACTAAATTAAAGTTTTATAAAAAAAAAGTCTAATACATATTTCATAAAAGTTTTATCCTAGAGTATTTTTTTAAATGTCTGGAAACTCATACACAGCATTTAGGTGTTAAAGTTTTGAAACCGCTTTCACTAAAAGCGTAAGCATTTCTGACTTCTTTATGTAATCATCTATCTTCCGTTAATGAGACATCACTTTTCCAGTTGCTCCATCTACCAAATTTAATAATTGGGAGTAATACTCCTTATGGAAACTGGCTCTGTGAACTTTACCCATGTATTTGCTGCTTGTACTTTTAAGCTATATGCTATCAACT
>NW_027317578.1:2466-11705 GCF_032062135.1 Pyxicephalus adspersus | reverse complement strand
GCATCACTTGGAAATCTGCTGTAGAACTAAGACTTATATTTAGTAAAGCAAAGCACCAGTACAACTTACTGTGAAAGGTGAGTCCGATCCCTAGATTTCATGGGAATTCTTTCCATATTAATAATTCTCTGAGTAACATAAGCCGGAAGCCGTTCTGCTGAATCCTTGGCTTTCTCACATTTTCCCAGTTTCCACATAAAAATGCTGAACCTGGACTTAAAAATTCCCAGCCATCCAAGGGGGTTATCTGCAAGCATGTTACTAAAATGAAGCGTAAGAGTGAGCAGAGCAAAGAATAACACCGACCATACCTAGGCCACCCTCCCCTCTGGATAGGTAGGTCACATTCACCAGGTTCATCCTGTTTCCACAAAACATCTGGAAGAAGCAACTTTATATCCTCGTGTACAGGGAAGCTGGCATAGGACAGACAAAGCTGACATACAAGAATATCAGAACCAAGTTTGGATCAGATCAGCCCTTTCTCTGTATGACATTCTCCCACTCTTTTACTTTCCCATCTTGGCATTTACTTTCTCAGTTTAGCAGAATATAATCACCTGGCCCAGATGTAATTCACAAAATTTTAAATTCCTCCTAAGGTTCTGGGAAGGTATCTAGGGTACCAAGACTCTCCCCTTCCCTATCCATCTAGAGAACTTTACACTTGTCACTCTGCGTAAAGTTCAGTCTCTGGGACTACAAAGCTGCACCTCATCAGAGATATCACAGATACATCATCAGCATTGGCGACTACTCCGTCTACTCTCTATTCTTTGAATGAAGGGTTCAATTACAAAGACTTATAGCAAGGGACTCAGTGGGCATCCCTGATGCACTCCCGAACTCACGTTAAAAAAATTTCCAATCCAACCTTTCACAAGTGGGAATCTTTCTGCCCCCTCATAGAGGACATTTAGCCAATCAATAAATTTTATTGTAATCAGTATCTTTCAAGCAGCAACCAAAGATATTCATGATTCACCGGATCAAAAGTTTTCACCTGGTCCAATGCCAGCAGATATTTCCTCCAACTAGCAGCCAACATCTCTCCAAGGCCTCCCAGGTAGCTAACAACACTGAGAATGTCTTTCTACCTTGAATCGAGCAGTACTGATTGCCGGACAGAAGATCGCCTGCTATTGACGACATTATGATGGCTAATCGGGTGCCATTTCTCAATTCTCGAGGAATCCTTCCAATTTGACAGGACGGGACAGGAGAGTCACTTCATGGAGGGAGGGAGCGAACCCTCTTCCAGACACAAATTAAAAACCTCCACTAACGAAGAGGCCTGACTGGATTTTAAAGATTTATAAAACTTGTCAGTCCATTTGTCCTAGGTGATTTCTTTATGGTCAGCTTAAAGAGGAACTATAATGAAAAAATAAAACAAAAACAAACTTACCTTCTATCTCCCAGGGCAGTGCGATCACTCTGGCATCTGGTCTTGCATTGTCACGACATCAATCCTGGTGCAGCTATCTTCATCTGAGGTGCAGAATGAAAAGTCCTAAAAACTGCAACCACACTGCAGCCAGTACAAAAAGGGATTTCACATCTCATCCCAATAATAGCCCAGGGTCCTAATCCCAGGGTTTCGGGGTGCTGGATGACTGGCTGATAATGACCTGCACCAATACTGTGATCAATACCGGCCTGTCAGAACTCAGCCTAACTTCTCCTATAAATTAGGGGTCAGCTCATTTGCATATCAGTAGCCCCCCAATTTCAGGAAGCAATAGGTTTATTTAGAAATATAACTTGGAGAGCAGAGCAGAGCAGAGCAGAGGAGAGTTCATCCAGAGAACCTTAATTTTCTGTATACAGATGCCAACCCCCCTTATTTTCATTCTGTACCCCCAAACATGGTTGCAGCCTAATTTATTGCTTGAGAACCCACAAAGTATTCTTTCGAGAAGGGTCAGAACTCTTTGTTATTAGCTCTCTGTGCCCCCACAGGGGAAAACCCGGCCATTTCCTGTCCCAGTGACACCAGGACGAGACTTGATGTCCATATTGCAGAAGGGGCCCAATATGTGTTGTGGTAGGTGGCTGCAGATCAGGTTTGTGGCTTTAGTGCATTGGGGTTTTTTTTATAATTAACGGCACTACAACACACAGCGCCACCTACAGTATAATAAAACACTTGCCCAGTGCAAAGTGTGGCGCCCCCAGGTGGTATTGTGCTGCCATTCATATATCAGTTATTATTAGTTATCAGTAAGATATTTCAGTGCACATGATCAGTGATAGTCCTCACCCCGTCCTCCTTGTATTCACACTTCTCCCAATCATGAATTTTGCTGTAGTTGGGTCTCAGAATAGAATATGTTTTATTAGTACATGATAATGTAATATGCTGATTATTTTATGTGCTCATGATCCTAACACTTTCAGGAGGGTTTTTTCAGAAACAAGATTTATATGTTTCTGTGTTTTTGCTTTATTATGGGATCTCTTCAGAAGTTTCTTACTATATGCTCTTAGAATTAGTCTCTCCCTCATTGGCTTCCATTCTTCTAAGTCACAAATACTGGCTCAGGGGAATGCTTCTATAATATGGTATAGGAAGAAGCATGTAATATGGCGTTCCCAGTTTCCTAAAGAGAGCTGTGCTGATTTGACTTGATGGTGAAATTCTTACATACCGTGTTTCCCCGATTTTAAGACATCTCCATTAAATAAGCCACCCCCGATTTTTGAAAAAATAATTAAAATAAGACACTCACCGGTGAATAAGACATCCCCAGATATTTGATCCTGTGTGTGTCTCCTTGATGCTGGCTGCAGCACGTGTCTGCTCCTGGCTGCAGTGCAGAGTGAAACCGGGGAGAATACTGCCTGTGTACAACTGCCATTGGATGTATATTGATGGGACAATATAACTGCAACCTCCTCCTAAAGACTACTTACAAATCTTCCATTATTGTGAATGTTGTGACAAAATAATGTGAAAACGTATTTAATAATCACATGTAAGTACGGATATCACTTTCTTATACTTCTTTTTGCTTTTTATCATTTATTTTTCACAATATTATTACATTCTATAGATAAATGCTTTGATTCTTATTCTTTAGGTTTAAAAAATATATTTTTTATCATTAAGAAGCCGCTCACAAGGAAATCCAATAAGTTTTAAGTATAAGTATATGTATTTCTTAGATAAACACTTTGAGGATCTCGGTACAATTTTCAGAGAAAGGATTTGTTAGATCGTTATGTTATTGTTTTATATTTGATTGCCCATAACCTGTAAATGTAAATCAATAAAGTATTGTTTGTTAGATAATAGATTGTGCTGCATTGCCAAACTAAAAGTCCTGCTAAGCCCAATTTCAGCAATATCTTCTGATATAATCCGTTGTCATTTGAGATGTGGCATGAATATACAATGCCTTAGCTCTGTCCATATCAATCCAATGATACAATAAAGCTTGCAGTAGTATATAAATCACAGAACTATAACAAGGAAATGTTACATAGTTCTTATCTTCTATAGAGATTTAGTGTTCCTTCTGCCATGACACCAGCCAATCGCTGAGGAGCTCTGATTGAGGTCATTGAGATTCCTGGTGAGCCGGAGTGAAGGTTTTCTGAGGATAAAGAAAATGTATTTCTTACTGTAATGTGATAATTCTGATCCTGGCCAATGTACCCCACATGTCCAAACGTCTCTGCACACCTGACCATCATAACTACGTAATGCCTAAATATTTGAGAACCCCTCCATTGATGGGGTCCAGATGTCCCCAGTGAAGGGTTCTGGTAATCTTCCATCATACAAAGACATTGCAGACAATTGTGCTCTTCCAGCCTTGTGGTCACAGTTTGGTGAAAACCCCTTTCTGTTCCCCCATGACTGTGCCCTGGGGTACTTAAAGACACGGGGTCACCTGTTTGGTGTGGAGGAACTCGAGTGTCCAGCACAGAGCCCTGACCTCACCCTACTGAACACCTTTGGGATGAATTGGAACGGTGAGCCCGGTCTTCTCATCTAACATTAGTACCTGACCTCATAAATGGGGCAAATTCCCACAGACACACCAAAATCTTTTGAAAAGTCTCCCCAATATATTGGTGGCTGTTTCTACAATAAGACATCCCCTGAAAATAAGACCTAGGGCATATTTTGGCATTTCAAAAAATATAAGACAGTGCCTTATAATCGGGGAAACAGGGTATGTATCTAGAAATGGTACTTTGTGCTGCTCATATTGCACAGTAAAGGAAAGGTTAAAAGTGGTATGTTGAATTTTCCAAAAAAAGGAGGATTTGGTCCAAATGATGATAACATCATCAATAAAAGAAGCGATCCAATTCCCGATATTATGGGACGTCCTGATGGACTGAGTAGATTTTTGAGAACTTTTGGCAGAGAGTAGCAGGTGGGAATAGTTTTACTAAAAGGTAATTTGTCATATTTGCATCAATTGTCCCCAATTCAAATGTTTGATGGATGATGGTCTCACATTCCCTATAAAATGTGTCTATGATGCTCCCTGAAATGATTTTACACCATTCTTTGTTGTGAAATGTTTTGTAACACATGTTGAGGTATTGGGAGTGATCCATAATCACAATATTTCCACCTTTGTCAGAAGGTTTTATTGTGATGTTGTTGTTGCTCTTTAGGTTGTTTAGAGCTTTTTTGAGATTGGGGTTCAGATAATCTAATTCCATATGAGACTGTATTGGCAAATTTTCACCCCTTGAGTAACAAAATTGGTAAAAGTTTGAATATATGGATAGTTGGAGAAAAAGGATGATTTCTGTTGTCTTATTGATTTTGGTCATTGTGTGCGTTGGAGACTCCTGGGGGGCTATAGATATAAATTGTTGTTGTCTCAGGAGTACAGAGCGGTGACAACACAAAGGCCTGATATGATTTATCTGCAACCTCTGCATGCTAATAAGCTGATTGGCCGCACCCAGGAGTATTAATGCAAATTCTGGTATATGTGGATGGATCATCTTTATTCATCACATCATTCATCCAGATCCACCAATCGGATTACTCAATATGTTTTCATTCTGGATTGGTTGTTGGATTATTTGGAACCATTTGTATTGGATGTTTTATGTACTCATGTTAAAAAAATGTGAAAATTAGCTTTGTGTTGCCACACCTCCTACTTGCCATGTGACTATCATATGGGTGGGTCCTGAAAACGCTCCTCCCACTGACTCCTCCCACAAAAAACTCCTCACTGGACATAAACTGCAATGGAAAGTTACAGTGAAGTTTATGTGAATTTACAAAATTATGTGCTGGGATTCCAAACATCTAAACATGAACATATAATATGAGATACATTCATTTATAAACTTTGTATCATTTCTCTATTCTTTTACCTTGAATTTAGGTTCAGATCGGCACCAGGTGTGCAATAAACTCAACAGACAATTTTTAATCTTTCATCTTGGACCGTCCAATCATATTTTTGACAAGCATTTGATGAAAGTCTTTGGAAGCGATTGGAGCTGCAGATCACCCTGAGGTGCAGCATGGAAAGTGCCATAAACCACAACATGGACTTCTCCTTTAAATCAGGGATCAGCTCATTTGCATATCAGTAGCCCCTCCCAGTTTCAGAAGGCAATAGGTTTATTTAAGGATTTACCCAGATAACAAAGTGAATAAAGCTTCCAATACTTTTATTTTTCAGGTAGATGATTCTTTACCTCATTTTGCATTTGGGCAGAAAACTTTCTGGCTGCCAATGTGCTGCAATGCACAATAAAGTCAAAAGAGTTCAATACTTGCTGGTGCAGCACCCCAGGAGGGAGCAGAGACGTGTTGCAGGAGGGAGCAGAGACGTGTTGCAGGAGGGAGCAGAGACGTGTTACAGGAGGGAGCAATGCAGTACAACTTTGCACACCTTATATTTAGATGAATAATACATTTAGCCAATTTAACTGAACATTTCTCTTTTACAGAGACTGATTGTATTTTCTTGTTGTATTTTCTCCTCAGATTTAGGATCCCCCAGGGCTAGTAACCCATTCCCATGGGCTGTGTGCACTCAGGAAGAAGCAGAGTATGAAAAGAGCGCTGTATTAAACTATTATAACCCTTTGAGAAATGGACATTACAACTTTTAATGTCTGTCTGTGTAATGTAAATCACCAAAATGTTTACTGTATCTAAAAGAATAGTCAATCCTTAACTAAAGTAAAAATCATTTTTTTTTATATATATTACTTAAAAAAAAAAAAAAAACGGCAGTTGCCACGGCAGTAAAGACAGAATGGGAGGGGAGAGCTTCCTGGGATACCCACGTAATAGCTGCAAAAAACAAAAACTAAATTTTAATATTTAATTGTTAGAATGATCCAGCCATTTTTGGCCCAGCCTGACTGTTAATTATAATACCAGTACTACATTCCTCTTGTGGAACATACTCCATGTGGATTGATTTCATATTCATATATTTAGTGATTGGCCTCCTGCTTTTTACAGATTGTATTACCACGTCCATGATACAGAAAATCACAGAAACATAAATTTTAACTATAAAACTTTCATGTCAATACAATCCCCAATAACGGAAAAGGATATGAATCCACTTTGTGCGCCTTTGCAATATTGCAAAATGGAAGCAGCAGTGACATCATCAATGGGCTATATACAGCCTGTGCAGGTAGCAGGGCTGTGGGAGGGGCCTAGAAGCTCCACCTACTACAGGCTGTTCACAAATAATGACAGAGGGGGTGGAGACAAGACCAGTCTCCCTGCACAATGAGAGGGAACAGCAATGACTGGTCTGTTTTACAGGATGTTAAAGGGTTGACACCGGATGACTGCACCAATCTGGAAGAAATACACAAAGCACACCAGGATTCATAGATCTCGAATTTTGAACAATATTTGCTTTAAAATGAAAAAGGGGTTTAAAGAGAAGTGTTTGCAATGAACAGATGACTTCCTGTTAAGTAACCCTGCAGAAAATCATCAACCAATGGCCTGTAGCCTAAGGCGGCACCGTATATGGGTCAATGACAGCGAGCAATGTTACCGAATCCCCAACACTACTTCAATTATCAGGGTCCCCCTCCCCAAAACTATGAACCATCAGAGTCTCCAAGTAATTGCCTGGGGAGATTTTCCACCAGCTTAAGAAATCTGCAGCTCTCAAAGGTTCTGATCCTTATAGAGGGCAGGAAGAACCCTGGCAGAGAATTGAACCAGTTCTTGGCCATTTATACATTCATCAACTGGCCATATCACTGAAGAAGTTTTCAGTGCAAACTATGAAATGCTGCAAATACGAGATATTAGAAAGTTCGCACAACCTCTGAGGTTTATTATTTAATGGTTTTGGGTCGGTCATTTTAATAAAGTTTTATAAATTTGTTACAATCTCTAAACACTACAGGAAAGGTAAAGGGCAGCAGAAGCAGCCTCCTGATTGGCTGGCATGTATTGGGAGGGGTAAACTTATCAAAGAAAATGTAAAACATAATAAACTTCTCCTTGCTTCTTTGGTCCTTTACAGTTCCCATTGGAAGCCGATAGGTGAGTAAAATGTAATCAATAACCGAGAGCTGCTCTGTGTCCTCAGCACACTTCTTGTGTTATCTCCTAGTTCTGGTCTTGGAGCACAGAATTATTAGCCTTCATGTTGTGGTGATCCGAAAAGGTTGGTTTAGTAGGTAAAGCCTAACACAACTGGGAGGGACTGACACCACTCAGTCCAAAAAAATACTTTGTTGTCAGCAGGAGCTGAAAGCATTACCGGCAGATATTCTCCTGCACTTGCAGATCTTTCTTCCACCCGGCCTGGCTATGCGCTGTAGCTTTCCTTCCTGTATAGGTTGTGCTGTGAATATCAGAATATGT
Organism: Pyxicephalus adspersus; assembly: GCF_032062135.1. Classification (NCBI taxonomy): domain Eukaryota; kingdom Metazoa; phylum Chordata; class Amphibia; order Anura; family Pyxicephalidae; genus Pyxicephalus; species Pyxicephalus adspersus. Next base: position 3,859 of record NW_027317578.1, on the reverse strand, counting down.
GTTATCTGTCCTATGTTATGACCCCCTCCCTGCAAAAGATCTGAAGCCACCGCTCCGCTCTCTGCTCCACCCCTGCTTGACATCACTTCCTCTCTCTCAGTGGATTGGTTGGGGACAAAGGCAACGCCCAGAGGGGAGGGGCTGGTCGATTGCTCTTCCTGCTCACCATCTACATCCCGGACTAGACTTAGTCTACGCGAATTGTTTCCCCAGCGTTTAACCTAAGCATTTAAATGGCCATGTCTGAAGTTCCCATGCATCTCGATGAGCTAGTCTACACCAGGGCCATTCTTTGACACATTTTTTAATGTTTAAGAAAATGCTGCTTACTATATTTCAAAAACAAAAACTTGCAAATACGCCCATAAACTAACATGTTAAAAATTGCCAATAGAAGCTTCCAATAATGTCAATGATATTTAGAGTTGTTTAAACACTTCATTATAAAAGCTTCCATTAAAATCAGTGACCGCCTTTATAAGCATAGCAGGAATTTAGAATCCGGAAGCCCCCATTATTAAGGGGACGTCCAGACCTCCACCACCCCACCCTGGGGAATGAATACAGGAGTACATAAAACCCTTACTCATGCCCTAAAGGGGATGAAAATATATGTATATAATGAGACTATACTTAATTGTTAAAGTATTATTATTATATGTATGTGTTTTGTGCTGGGTGTATGAGTATTTTACTTTTTTTACAGGCTATCCAACTATGAAAGAATGATTCCCATGGCTCCATTTATGACATGAGCACAGCCGTGGCACTCCTGACAGTGTGGGATCCCAGGGCACTAGAGGGAATATGAGGACAAGTCTCCCCATTCACCTCTAGTGCTGATTGGCTGAGAAAAGATAAACCCTGATGAGGCTTGAGCAGTTTCCCTTTCTCAGCCAGGTTGTATGGGGTCCCAGCTCCAGGGTTCAATAGCAGAGCATCAGCATGTGTTCACAGCCCACATGGGTGCAGAACACTTGCCAAAGGTCTGCTAGGGCTGTCCATTGATTGGAGAGGTCCTATGGGGGCGACCCGTATATGAACACTGCTCCCGAAATCTCTAGCAGCAGAACACATGCCAATTCTCCGCTGGCAATTCTGGGAGCAATGGCCTCATAGATCTCTCCCTTGATTGGCTGATAATGGTGGGTAATGGTATGGAGAAAAGTTGGAGCTTTTCTGGAAAATTGTGATATGTCAGGAATATATTCATACAGATTTGTACGGGCCTACCTTAGAGCCTGCAGTGATTTGCCCGCCCTGTGTGTTCCGTCCCTGCTAATTACAAACTGATGAGCCCCCGCCCCCTTTCATTTCTTACCCTGGCCAGAGGGAGGCACTCCATCTCCTCAATCTCCCAGTACAGAGCGCAGACTTTCACCTCCTGTGAATC
>NW_027317578.1:1737-2250 GCF_032062135.1 Pyxicephalus adspersus | reverse complement strand
TCAACATGAGGTGCAGAATGAAAAGTCCTAAAAACTGCAACCACACTGCAGCCAGTACAAAAAGGGATTTCACATCTCATCCCAATAATAGCCCAATAAAACACTTGCCCAGTGCAAAGTGTGACGCCCCCCGGTGGTATTGTGCTGCCATTCATATTCCAGTTATTATTAGTTATCAGTAATATATTTCAGTGCACATGATCAGTGTTGGTCCTCACCCCGTCCTCCTTGTATTCACACTTCTCCCAATCATTGTCTTCAGATTTCAGGCAATTCGTCTCCTTTATTAGAAAACTGATTGCTGAGGAGTCTTCTTCCTTCTGTGGAAAAGAGAAAATTGCTATTGAGTGATTTCTATATTTAGTACCCCCTTCTAATCCAGAACAGGGAGGGGGTTCTGTAGTTCCCAAATATAGACTGCAGCACAGAGAGCAAAAAGATTCCAGCACATGGTGGCAGAATCATCAGATATAGAGGAAATCCATCTATGGGACATTTATATATTATTTATAT
>NW_027317578.1:0-511 GCF_032062135.1 Pyxicephalus adspersus | reverse complement strand
CCCCTTTATATTGTCCCCGTCCCTTCCATTTCCTGGAAGATGTGGCCCGGATTTCCACACCCCTTGGATACCCAGCACATTAAATATTGGCAAGGAAGATTCATTACACAACCTTTCTATTCACCGAGTGCAATGTCCATCACATCCTATGTATGGGGCCACAAGGGGAATATACAGAAGGGGCCCGGGTCAAGAAGGGGAAAGTATAGGAGCCAATTTAGAATAATGTATTGTTTGCATGGAACTGATTAATTGCCCTGAGTTGTAAGATGCTGCGGTGATGATAATTTGCAATGCATGGAGTCAATAAAGAAGGTTCTTCTGATTTATTCATTTCATTCTAATACATTTTCATTGGGAGTCCATGCAACACATGTGAATGCGCACCATGACACGGGTTAACACATGCGCATTAAAGCACCGCATAGATCTCAAGGGCTCTCACAATCCTAAAATAGTATCCTACAGTCATAAACTTGTGTGCAAACACTTCAGCTTCAGCTATTGAACT
>NW_027317577.1:0-11713 GCF_032062135.1 Pyxicephalus adspersus | reverse complement strand
TAAACCTGCAAAACCTATTATAGGGTGTAACCATTGCTGGAGACAATCTTTAGCTAACCTAATTGGCTGGGATCATTTTTGTGCAGGTGTGTGCAATTTTATTCATTCCCAGCATTCACAAGGGAAGCTTGGATTGCCAGGTATTCCTGGAAACAAATGCTGAGCTGCTCATGCACAGCTTAGCGATATTTGACAGCTGGGCGACAATCGGGCAGGTAAGAGTACTTATTGCAGAACCTGCCTGTATGTGGATTTTTTAAAGTGGGACTTTAGTTCCACATGTTACATGAAGACAGTCTTTGGTGCCAGCTAACCAACGGCTAAAATCCATCCCTGCCCCCAAATGCACTACACCAATGTCAGGACAGCTTAAGAATTGACCACTTCAGATATCCCAAGGGGACTAAGCCTCCAATAAAACAACTAATGCCAACAGGGGAGCACACACCCCCCAACACCCCACCAAGACCCTCTAACTCTGGAAGCTACCTTGGCCATCAAATTATAGAAAATAGAAAACAAGGGAGAGTGGTTATTAAAATGTTTTTGTCTTGTTAACTATCTGAAAAGAATTTATAGCAGCCTCTACAGATCCACCTGACCCCCAACCTCTAATCAGGTACAACCTACTGCTTCTACAAAATAGAAGAGGACTAGTCTAGAGGATTGACACATGCATCTTCCCTTCATGTCTTGCATATGATTGGTAGGTTGATATAAACATCTTTTGTAAATCAAACCCAAGGTGTTAGATTAATATCTGTATTATTTGTTTGTAAAATACAGGACAAATCAGTTTTAATAACTTACCCTTTCGGAAGAAAACATTTCCAAGATTTCCATGTGTGTTGCCAGAATTCTCCTTCATAGATTTAAATGTAGTTTTTTCGCGTACCTTATTGATTTGCTCATCTGTTAGTGACAACCCATAGAAGTCACTTATTTTTCTCAACTCCTTTGAAAGGTCCTGTAGACAGCAAATATATAAATAGCAATATTGCTTTTATCATTATTAGCACTCTTTCTCAACCTTTTAACATGGGGAAACCCTTTCAGGTCTTAGGGAACCCCTACAATAATTACTCTATCCACTACTCACAGTACATTAGTATGGTGGTCAGTATAATGAATCTTACACTGCTGGCCAGTGGGAAAATTGTCACCCTTACAGATAGCAAAAATCAACATTGGCGTCACTTAAACTGAACTGAGAGTCACAAGTCACTCAAGGAACCCCTGGAGGAACCTTGGTTGAGAAACGTAGCTTTAGAGCAGTCTTTCTCAACCTTTTTACATTGTTGAACAAGTGAAAGAATGCCCCTACAGATAGCCAAAAACATCTGGTATCAGTGGTAATTGAACTAAGAAGTCCAAATTGCTCAATGAGCAACGTCTGCAGTGTTGACTTCCAAGAAGGGAAGGTAGAACACATTCAACCAACACAATGAGGGAGGCAAACATTCTTCTTTCAAGGATGGCAAGTTATCTAAACTAAACAAGCAATACAAATGAGGAAAGGACACTGATGGCAAATATTGTTGGTAAACGTATGTGGGTGAACCTGTGCTAAGGCTCCAGCTTGCAGCTACCATTTGAAAGAGGTTACAGACAATAAGGGCTATAGGGCAAAATTTTTTACGTACAATAAAAGTGAAATTGTGAGGCCCTGAGACCTCATCTGGTGGCTTACATTTTAGGAAGGACAAAAAGACAATTGAACAAACAACGTTTTCTCTTCTCCGTACCTCTGCCACTGGGCCCGATTTATTGGACTGCAGAAGATACGCTATCTTCGGTAAACCATGGGTGAACCAGCAAACTTAACAAATAATATTAAGTAGAGCAAACACTTACCATTTTCATGTCTTCAAATGTAAGTACAAGAATATTTCCATCATCAATATGTTTCTCCCACTGAAGAGTTTTTTTAAAGTAAGATCCATAGATTACTAAAAAAAAAAAAAAAAAAAAAAAAAATTTAGACAGTATGCAACACTTACACAGGGATACCCTGTAAAATAAACAATGAGCCTGATTTACTAAAGGAGTAGCGCTCACTAACAAAATTCATTTTTATTTATTTTAGTGAACGAAAGGAAACAAAGTAAAAATTATTTGCAAAATATATCTAGTCAAGTTCAAGGTAAATTAAAAAAAGATAAAAAAAAAAAGAAATTTTGCTTAAACATGATTGGATGAATAAAGCCCTCTTAGCTCCACCTCATTCATTGAGACGAGTAAACAGATCTTTGCACAGGAAAAATTCCCTTGGCTTGAAGAATTAGGTAAAGTTGTGCTGACTTCAATCATTCACTCACATTTAGGCAAAAATCTTGTTCATTTTTAAATATATATATTGCTTTTGTTTTACCCAATTGTCTCGTCTGTTAAAGTATTTCTATAGTTTATCTGTAGATTTAGCTAAAAATCATTTGGAAATGAACTAATATAGTGTTCAAATTCTATAGATGGCTGTTCTTGATGCTTTAATGTCTCATTAGATAACTCCCCTTTAATTATGATTTAATGGCATGAGCTAAAATAGAATCTCTGTCAATGCTCTTAACAACAAAATAGTTTTGTAATTGTTGTTTTCTCTATTCTCTTCCCAACAAAGTTTTGACATTACATTGTAACATGTCTACTTTACAGCTCAACATTAAATGGCATTTTTGTTCCTGAAGGGTCTTTTTAAAATTCCAGTGCATCCGGGATTACATTTGTTTCAGTTTCTGAATCTTTTAGACCAGGGGTCAGCAAACTTTTTTGGTTACTAGGCCATTTTAGGAGGTCAAGAAGGCAGAGTAGGCCCAACTCTCTCTCGAGTCCCACGCTGATGGCTCCTCCCCCCACCAGGAACAACCCTGCAAGGAAATCTCTCTCCTCCGCAAAGCATACAGAGGAAAGGGAATGTCCCCTTACCCCGGTGGTGGAAGTGTTAACGCCCGCCGCAGTAAATAGGGAAAAGAGGCATAACAAGGAGGCTCATACAGCTCCGGAGCTGCGGGTTGCCGACCCCTGCTGGCCGGGATTAGGCCGGATCGACCAAGGGGGCGTTTGGCTGGAATGGACTACTGGCTAGGCTGTATCTGGCCTAAAGGCTGGAGTTTGCCTACCCCCATGTTAGACCATCTCTTGCTGGCTATGTACACACGTGGTACCCAAAGTTGTTCATGATTCTATGGGGACAGATCAAAGAATGACCATTCATGAAGGAATGAAAAGCAAATCAATGCACAGCGGGGTGCTGCTTGGTTGATGTCCCCCTTCCCCTTTGGAATGGTTAGACCATCATGGAGAACCTGGATGATCCAGCAAACCTGACATAGATGTTGTCCACGATTTCAAAACATTTGCCTCCTAACAGCAATTTCTTTTTTCAAAAATCTATTCCAAGTTTTTTTTCATTACATTCTTTATTTTTCAAACAAACATAATACCCTAACGTAAAAAGGGGGTCTATTCAGGGCATACAAAAACAGTACATTGCGCATTGTTTAAAAGAAATTAATTAAAAAAAAAGAGAAGGGACAAGAAAAAAATAACATACAGAATCAAATCAGTAATGTAGCCTAAAAGCGTTAGGGCTATTCCAAGTTTTTACGTCTTAGAGAGCTTTATAAATCAGGCCTAGTTTGTGCATAGAATCCCCCAGAATTGTTTCCCCTGCTTGTGGCACTGGCTCACTTTTTACAAGTGCAGAGAAGGGCAACTAAACTAATAAAAGGAATGGAGGAACTCAGCTATGAGGAGAGATTAGCTGAACTGAATCTATTCTACCTTGAGAAGAAACGTATAAGGGGGGATATGATCACCCTGTATAAATATATAAACGGTCCATATGGAGAACTCGCTTCCCAATTATTCACTTTGAGATCATTACAAAGAACAAGAGGGCACTCTTTGCATCTGGAGGAAAAGAAGTTTAAGCTCCAGGTAAGGTAGGGGTTCTTCACTGTAAGGTCTGTGAAAAGGTGGAATCGGGTCCCTCAGGAAGTAATTTCAGCATCTACTATAGACAACTTTAAGAAAAAGCTGGATCTTTTTCTAGGACAGAACATAACTGGGTATTAAGGCTTTAAAGTAAAAAAAACAGACACTGTTGATCCAGGGAGCAAAGTGTACAAAGGGTTTTTTCACCTTCCTCCGGATCAATTATGTCTTATAGGGTTTTATATCTGGGATATGTTTATTTCCCTAGTGGTTAAACTTGATGAACCTATGTCTTTTTTCAACCTAACCTACTATGTAACTATGATTCTGATGATAATACATACAGCTAAGCACCAATTGCACATTTTTAGCTAAGGCTCTTCTTTTTCACATTAAAACACCATGACAAGAGCAGCTGTCAGCTCTGCCATGACATTTGCGGACTCAAACATTTTTTCTACCAATATTGTACCCATGTGTATATCTAATTTATTCTATATAGATAATCATATATATATTATCACCGTTATAACTGATATATAAATGTATATAATACTAGAGTAGATTCTTCAGGGATGCATGAAGGCAGAGACTATTATTTTGTTTCTTGAAGTATAAAAAAGTTCTCAGAGCATCTTTTGCAGCTTCCAGCAAAAATTCTTGGACACACAGTGCAAATATAAAGTTCCCAGAAACCTACAATCAAGGTTACTGTACTTTTCTTATTGTGAATTTCTCCCTGCAATGGCCAGAACACCCACAAGTTTCCACTGCTCATGCAACAAAGGAACTTATGAGTGGGCTCAGACAATACGGAATAAGCATACATTTTAAATGACCCTTTAAGATACATGACAATCCTCTGTAACCCCAATGCCAACTTATTTTACAATGCCTAGGCAAAGTAAAGCTGAAGCCCTGGTCTAAAGTGAGTATCTCTTACTGAAGCTACCTATGCTTTTATTAAAAAAAATATTAAAAGCACAATAATCAAATATCTTCCACACAAAGAATACAAGATATACTAAATTATATACCGTGTTTCCCCGAAAATAAGACACTGTCTTATATTTTTTTGGGCTTCCAAAAACACACTAGGTCTTATTTTCAGGGTAGGTCTTATATACTTTTTTTAATCACTGCTTCATGTGCGTCTTACTCACATAAATTAACGTCAACTTAGCATAGTAATTTGCTTTAGTTTTTCCCCTACGTTGTTTTTGATTTTTTTTTGTCTTTGCCTTATCAAGAGAAACTTTCTTCACTTTATTTTATGAACAATACTTCAATAAATGTCTATTTGTGTTTGGTTCAGTTGGCTTCAGTTTGGCCTTTTTTCAACAAAATTTGTTGTCTTTTTATATACCTTTAAGAACTCTACAATCGTTCCTTTATAATGATCATTTCATTAACTGCTTTCTTCACATTCGTTTTCTGTTGCTGTAGTTATAGGCTATAGGTGGCCCATAGATTGATTCTCCTATCTTAGGCATGGCTCCCTGTAGCCTTTATGAAGTATTGTGATTGATTTACTGTATTTTTCGGACCATAAGACGCAGGTTTTAGAGGAGGAAAACAAAAAAAAATATTCTGAATCAAATTGTATGAAGAAATATTTAATAAAATATATACTTTAATATTTGGGGATTATTTGTTCCATGCATTGCTAATTACTACACTGTAATAGTAACACAGTATTTTGCACGGCGGAACATTGCACAGAGAGATTGCACTACAAGACTATAGTGACAGGAAAGCTTCAGCTCACCTGTCATAGGAGAATGATGTGCTGTACAAGAAACCCATCACTTCTCACCTCACACTACCCTCCTCCTGCTCTCTCTGCCTCCCCATTAAAGCAGCTAGATCAATGCCTGCCAGTACTACTCACCCACCACCTTTATTCACTTAACCATAAAAACTTTTTCCAGTTGGAACATTTGGCAAGACTTAGATCTCTATTTTGTCTAATTATTTATCATATGTAACTTTGATATACTTGGGGACTAAATGTTTTTTACATTGCAATTCATATTAAATATTTAAATGTGGAGTGCACAAAAATAGAACAGAACTGCTCTGTGAGGTGCCAAGTAACATGTATATGTACAGCCTCATCCTAAACTGTTCTCCGAAGCATGGACAATCAATTCAGGTGACTGAATGTAGTTGCAAGGAAAGACTTTGCATAACAGGAAAAATCCCTAGTGGTTATGCCACCATAGATGGTTTTTAGTTAGTTATTTATCTTTGTTGTGGAAGCTATGAAAGAAATATCCTTCTGTCCTGTGATTCCCATTTTCCAGAATCTTTGGGTCAGACCATCAACTTTCCTGGGGGTTTCCACTACCTTTTTGTTTATTTATTTGTTGGGGCGGCTGCTGCTATTTTCTTCCAGATATTAGATTTTAATATTTCAAATTATTTTCTTTCAAAAACTTTTGAAATTTAGTTTCATATACTAGGTAAAACTAAAACTCCATCCTTTTGTTGCTTGAGTTCCAATTCTCAGAGTATGAACACTGTGTTTATAGTGCAGAAGTTCTCAAGATGCAGCTACTGTACTACTGTGTGGCAGTTCCTATAATTCACATAAGGTGCGCTTCCTTTGACCCACAGCACTCAACGTAGAGTGAGGTTTATCTTTCTATGATTGATCATGTGATGTTCATTTCTGAGTAATCAGGGAAAGCGTGGACTACTAATTATTTAAACACTTAAACTTCTGCATGTCTTTGAATAAATTATGTTCTTCCATGTAGATAGGTAAAGAATGTGATGAGAAGTGAAAAATTTAAGTGGTCTCTAGAACCATAACCGTAGAATATATATATATATATATATATATATATATATATATATATGTCACTAAGGTCTTGAAAAGTATGAGTACTATGTAGTGTTTTTTTATGTTTGCTATAAACATTTCTTCAACAGCACATACTTGTATTGCTACATTTCATAGCATATTTGTTACTGTATGTGATTATTCTCTGTTGTACTTTGACCAAAAAGCTTTATTACACACACAAATACCAATCCCAAAGTGAATCTGTGACCTCTGCATAGGGAGTTAGCAATTCTCAAAGTTTGCAGAAGAGACAATAAACTCACCCCAGGTTCTCTCAACTCCCTCTGCCCAGCAATGGTTTTCCAGCCTAAATGCATGAACAGGTACAAGGAGAAGAAAGGAGCAAAGTAAACCCATCATAGAACTAAGCAAAAGGTTTGCTTTAATGTCACCCCAATAGCACATGCTCATTCCCCCCCCCCCCTCTAAATGTGCAACTGGTGGTATAATATACCCGTGCATTATTCTAGTTATCTCATTCAGTTAGGAGGTTCAAGTAAAACAGGTTTCTCAGCCCAAATATCTGTCCTCTAAACACTGTTGGCTGATGACAAAAATATTAGTTCATCCTTTTATTCTGCACTGCAATACTAAAGCCTAATATGGCACAGTGGAACAAAATCTGTGGCTATGGACACAAATGTATGATATACAATGGACGCTCAGCCTAATTTTTATATTTTGTCAGTCTGAATTAATCCATTTCTTTTCCACAAAATTCAATCCTGGCAGCTGCAGGGGAAGCTGAAATGCTCCAGGTATCCTGGCTGCCAGCGCAAGCGCAGGCAAGTTAGTATGTTTTATTCCAAAAGGGACATTGCCTGTCTCTTTCTGCGGTAAAGCCCTGTCTGGTCCCACATTTTTAAGGTGGAACTTTAGTTCCACTTAAATATATATTCATAGGAAAATACTCAGTCCTGTTAAGTTATGAAAAAACAGCTTGAAGGGAAAATGTCACTAAAACATCGAGCACATCATTTGAGTATGATTGAAAGTACAATTATGTCTAATTTATGCATTGCTATTAAATGCATGAAGGGAAAAACTTATTTGTAGAATGATCAGTTGAAAGGAAGTGGTTTTACAATATTTAGGTAAAGGTATGGTAGTTGTAAAGTTTTTAATTTTGTGAAATTGTGTAATTTACATTGTTAAAAGAACTACATGTATATGGCTAGCTTTAGGGAAACCAATGAATATTAGGAGATATGATGCCTAACATTGGAATGATAGTATTGAAAACACATCATTCATAATTTATGGGAACTCTTTTCTTGGTGATTATTTGACAAAACAAATAATTACGAAAACTAATTTTGTTAGTTATTTTTACTTGGAAAGTACCAAAGGCTGATATCTTCTCTCTTCAATTAAAGGGCAAAATATCACAAGTTGAAGTATGGAACTGAATTAAATCAGGGAGATATGAAACCTCCAAATTATGATTCTGGTAAGTTTTCATGTATTCAACTTAAATTGAGTTAAAGCTAGCTGGCGGTTCAAGTAGATGTTTCCAGGGTACTAAAAAAATAATGAACTCCCACATTATAAATATAAACTTTTGTGAGTGTGTATGTGGGTTTCATTTGGGAAAAAAAATATTTTAGGAATTACACTAAAATGTTTTTTATATGTTACTATCACAATCACACACTTGTCTGGAACAGAGTAGGCTGGAAAATGTATTGAATCTTGAGAGAGCCAGGATTTTTAGAAAGAAATTATGGCTCCAGCTATCCAGAATATATTTAATGTAAAAATATTTTGCATAATGGCTTGCCTTCTCTGCTGTTCATATTATTATAGGGTTTTCTTTCCTGAATTAAACACATATTTGCTGTCTGTGCTTGAGATCACTAAGCTACCCATTGGGTAAGTTCTTCAGACAGTAAGAAAAGGTTTCCTTGTTGCAGCAGGAATAGTTGATTCATCTTTATCAGCAACCAAATCCTGTCATGTAGCCACTTACTCTTTAATGACAAACTCTGCAGTTGTTTCTTTTTGCATATCAAAGCACAGCTTGCTCCAGAAGTTAATAAAATGTCTAGGCTCCATAAAGTTTTTTTTTTTGCTTTGTATGTGATTAATTCTCAGTGATGATTTTTACAGTAACTGACACCATGCTGCCTAATAATATGTTGAGACAAACATCTGTCCTAATTGTATTTATTAAAATAATGTACCTGTTCCAACTTACATACAAATTCAATATATCTTTATACAAACTTCAAACAAACATTTAATCCTTCTTTCTCATGATATATATATTATATGGAAATTATTTCATATTATTATAAGAAATGTGACTCAATATCTTTCCTTTATGGGGCTGCTAAGTATTTAATTTCGTAGTTGTTTAGGGCATTATATATTCTATAAAATTAAGTATTAAAGTGAAACAGTGCTCTACAATTTTCACACACACTAAATACAATAGTGCTCAAACTATGACAACTATTTTTTACCTACGACAGGGAACTTTTTAGAAATTATGTTGGTACAGACTGGTTAATAAATATTGGTACAGAAGAATAATAGGAAAAGTAAAATCAAACAGGTTTGGTGGGTTTGAGAAAGGGAGGAATGATGAAAAAAACTGTCCACAGAGGTTAGTGTGAGAGTTAATTTCTGTGTTCATTCATGTTCTGAGAGTTCATAAATCACATTCTTGACTTTAAATCACACTTACTTTATTTATGCACCTTCCTGAAGTGTATGCAAATTCAAAACAAATCATCTTAGTTTTGTCCTTTTGGTCCACAAAATATACAATAACAATGTTTTATTATATCTGTTCCATAAGCGCAAACAAACCTATTGATTTTTACAGGAATCCTGTAAACCTATAAATTCCTGTGCTCTGGAGGAAGGTAAGATCTGTGTCTTAATAATAGAAGTCAATATGCCAAAGAATTTATGCTGTCTTAAAAGCAAGGAGGCGTTCGAGTTCAAGGCCTAGGCGATCGAGAATAAATGGGAGTGCAGAGCCTCACGGGATACCTACGTCACGCATCCTGGGAGGCTCTTGGGTGCTCCTTCTGCACATACCTGAGCATCTCAAGCATGTGCAGAAGGAGACCTTTCGCCAAAAGGGAAAAAAATTGCCAATCTCACGCATGTGCAGTGCGATCGGCAAGTTTTTTTCCCATCTACATCACCCGATATCACGCCTGGGTCAGGTGACGTAGGAAGAAGAACCTGGAAGAAGAGGAGAAGATGGCGGTGCCTGAAACTCTGGCCCAAAGACGGATGCCAGGACGAAGCGGGACCCGATGAAAGAGACCTCCAGATGGAATAGACTGCCCTGCGGGAGTGAGTTTAGTTCCTCTTTAAATAATTGTAAAACTTGAGTACAAAAGTTATCAATTACTTTAGGCACACCAAGGGGTATTTTAACTCATGGTCTATTTAAAATGTATAGATAACCAACGATTCAAAGAAGAATAATGAAAGTTGCTTACCAGGAGCTTGGAAGTCATAAGGATAACATTAGTGTATCAGCCTAATGGCTGCTGACAGGCAGAAAATACAATGTACTTTGTCCACGTTGTCACTGGAACTATCCTAAGTCACTGCAGTGTTTTCAAAAATACATATAATTTCATGTTATCAACAAAAATGTTATTTATTTATTTATTCCAGTTCCAGTTATCATCCAACTATTATTTTAATAATTGATTTAGAAGAACTTTGTCCAGCATCAGTCCCTGTGATTTGACACTGCTAGCATTAGTTTGTATAAATGTTGCATTTTCAAAAGCCCTTTCTCTTCTGTATTTTAAGCATGTACAAAAAAGAAAAAAAACAGATTAGGCCTGATTTATTAAAGCTTTCCAAAGCTGGAGAAGATACACTTTCATCCGTAAATCTGGGTGATTCAACAAACCTGGAAAAGATAACCTTCAAGTATTTGCTATTTGTTAGGAAATGTTTCCAATCCTGGACCAGATCCATTCCAGTTTTCTGGATCACTGATGAAAGTGTATCCTCTCCAGCCTTGGAGACCTTTGATAAATTAGGCCCATTGCTCTAATTTTTAGTGACTTGCAGTACATTTCATAGTTTTAGTGTGTTGGATACCTGGCCTCCTGCTGTAAGACACTGTTGTTATTGCAGGCCCTACCTCAGCACAGTACACAGTAGTCACATGGGTCAGCGGAAGGAACCACAATGTGTGGCAAGGGAACAAGAACATCCCACACTTCCAGAAACTAAATATTCAGATTTTTAAGGCAGCCATTAAACAGGTAACATCTGTTCAAACATCCTCTCCCCTCTGCCCTGCTGTCAGGTTACATCCCTATATTATGAGCATCAAAAGTATTTTTTCCTTATCTTTTTATTGCAGTAATTATTTTTTTTAATTTGATAAGGGCTATAGCAGCCTCCAGCTCCCCTGTTCATAACCCCCAGCTGCATGCCGTATGTTCCATAAACTGCACATGCTCTCCAATAGTGTAAAAATTACGAGCCTGATTAATTTTGTGTCTGTTTTTGTAAATACATTTTTTTGTGGAGCGAGAGAGACAGACAGAGAGAGAGAGAGAGAGAGAGAGAGAGAGAGAGAGAGAAAGAGAGAGAAAAAGAGAGTAAAAGATGAGAGACACAGAGAGGAGGGGAAAAAACAGGGGAGAGAGGGAGGGAAGACAGAGAGAAAAGAAAATTGGTGAAAACAGTACCTTCAATACAAATGTCAACCTGCACAGATCTCTGCACTCTGTGACCTCTGTATATTCACTTTTACTTTGTGCTATCTGTTACGCTACAGTTGGTCAGCCAACAGCAGCAGGTTCCAGTTCTTTATAGGGATGTCATTATAGCACCCCTATGTGGCCTTGTGAGAAATCTGGCCCTACATTCTGGGCTTATTAAACTGACCAGATGTTACAAATATGTATGATTTATGGCAGAGGTTCCCAACCTCTTGCA
>NW_027317576.1:8923-11724 GCF_032062135.1 Pyxicephalus adspersus | reverse complement strand
ATAAACAATCTATCAATTCCATTGAAAACAAATGCTCTGGAATCCAGATAGTGCCCCTGATTCATCAAGCAGAATTGGATTATCGGTCGCGCATTCGTATTCGCGATCCGAAATCGTACGCCATCGCACTATTCAGCAACTGAAAAAGCTCGCGGCCGGAGCCGCGCATCTCCGGCAGCTTTACACTGGCGAGCTTGCATTAAAAGTCACTGTTCCCCTAATTCTGTAAGTTACAGGTCTACAATTTAAAAAAAAAAATTCCATGAAAAACAGTGTACCGCTTTTGGTACAGAAATCTAGACTTCAGTGAAACGCCCAGGTGGTTAATAATAATAATAATAAAAAAGGTGCAAGCCACTCATAAGCCTCAATAATAAAAAGTTTGGACTTTGCTCAAAAACAACTAAAAAAGCCAGCACAGTTCTGGTAAAACATTCTTTGGACAGATGAAACCAAGATCATACTTTACCAAAATGATTGCAAGAAAAAAGTATGAAGAAGGTGTGGAACAGCTCACTATCCAAAGCATACCACATCATCTGTAAAACATGGTGGAGGCAGTGTGAAGGCTTGGGCGTGCATGGCTGCCAGTGGCACTGGGACACTAGTGTTTATCGATGATGTGACACAGGACAGAAGCAGCCGAATGAATTCTGAGATGTTCAGAGACATACTGTCTGCTCAAATCCAGCCAAATGCAGTCAAATTGATTGGAAGGCGATTCATAATACGGATGGACAATGACCCAAAACATACAACCACAGTAACCCAGGAGTTTATTAAAGCAAAGAAGTAGAATATTCTTGAATGGCCAAGTCAGTCACCTGATCTGAACTCAATTGAGCATGCATTTCCTTTGTTGAAGACTAATCTTCGGACAGAAAGGCTCACAAACAAACAGCAACTGAAAGCCGCTGCAGTAAAGCCCTGGCAGAGCATTTGGGGATCTCCTGGGAGAGCATCTGGGGATCTCCATGAGTTCAAGTCAACTTTAAAAAAAAGTTGTCTGTCCAAATATTAATGGACCTAACTGTACATCCAAATAAAGCTCTGACATATAGCACAGCGCTATACCAAGATGATTGGTGCACTCACTTGTTTCTCAGTCATATGTATGGCAAGTTTGGTTGAAATGTCGCCATGCGTTTTCGAGTGATGGTGGAACATACATACACACACACCTACATACATACATACAATATATATATATATATATATATATATATATAGACTAGCTGATTACCTGGCGTTGCCTGGGTATTTATTTATTGCAATCTTATATTATACAGTAAAGGAATTTGGCCTTGCACCATGAATGTGGATGGAAATCCAGGCTGTTGAACAACTGATGTGGCCCCGAATGATGTCATTTAGAAACATGAGTTGTATTTTCTGATGTTATTAAGAAAATGCTTTGACTGTTTGAGGTATTTGCTTATGTGTTATTCCAAAGTTCTTGTGGTGGTGTTTCCAGTTGGCAGAGTTTGACTTTCCCTTTTTTGCAGCAAATACCAGGAGACTCTGATTTAAACTTCTTGGCTTGACAGTAACTACAAACCATTTTATTTTACAGTTGGTAACACTTGCATGCTGCGAGTAGTCTTTATGTGGATCATAGTGGAATCCTTCCAACGCTAAGCTAAAATGTTGTGCAGCCCGTGGCTCCTTGTCTTATTTCGAGTACTCGAGTCTCATGCTGTTGTACTGTCTCTGAAGCTCTAGATGTAGTAGCTCTTTCTCTCATTTCCTGTAGGCGGGTTTCACGCTGTTGTACTGTCTCTGAAGCTCTAGATGTAGTAGCTCTATCACTCTTATCCTGTACCCGGGTCTCACGCTGTTGTACTGTCTCTGAAGCCTCGAGTCCGGACCGCGGTAAACCGCGATCGCTGGCCGCGCGTACTTTCGCGCTTCCAGCGATCACGGATTTTATTGATGAATCAGGGGCAATGTGTGTTGAATGTCAGGTTCATTGTTTTATAAATAGACACCACAGTTACAGCTTGTAAAAGTAAGGCTACGTACACACGTCAGATGATTCTCGTCCGAAAATCGCCTCAGGGCTAATATTGGACGAGAATGTGGCGTGTGTACAGCACTCGTTGTCTGAGCAACTGTCCAGGCGGATCCATGGACAAGGAATGATCGTAATGAAAGTAAAAAGGAGAGAGCACTCTCCCCCCTACCATCTCCGTAGAGCAGAACGTCGTTGGAAAAGATTGTAAAAGATCCTTTCCAACGACAACTATTGCACATGTGTACCCAGCCCAAGACTGAACCTGTATAACAGTATTAGACCTGACTGACCTTTAGCTAAATACTAGTCTGGCGTACACATGTCAGATGATTCTCACCGATAATCGCTTTTGGGCTAATATTGGACGAGAATCTGGCTTGTGTACAGCACTCATCGTCTGAACGACTGTCCAGTTGGTTTCACGGACGAGGAATGATCGTAATGAAAGTGAAGGGGAGAGAGCACTCTCCCTTTCCCATCTCCCTAGAGCAGAACGGCGTTGTTCACGCATCGTGCAGCATTTTGGCACTGGAAAAGATCGTAAAAGATCCCTTCTAACGTCAATTATTTTCCGGTTAGGCAAGAGTTAACTGAATTCAGCTGCTCTACATAGGCGCCTATCTAAACGCATACGATGCCTTACCCGAGGATCCGCCTGGTGATAAATACAAGTGACTTTCTGCAGGCTAAACCTCAGCTTTGCCACCGGACTAGATCCTACAAAAGTCACAAGCACACACATGTTATTGTTTGCTTTTATATATATATATATATATATATATATATA
>NW_027317576.1:3944-8597 GCF_032062135.1 Pyxicephalus adspersus | reverse complement strand
ATATATACACATATAAATACATATATAAAATACCTTAACATTAAATCCTCGTCTACTTTATTGTAATTTTTTATTTAATTGAATATCTGTTTACTGGTATACAAATCTAAAGGATCATATCAATAAATGATTAGGGAATGTCCAACTGAAAAAAAACAAGCAAACATCCAATTTTGACAGTGTGAAAATGCCAATGGCAGACGAATTTGTATTAGCTGTGCTATGAACATTGAGAATATATGTGTGTTGTATAACTGGCTTTTTTTCCTTTGTCTTTTTCTTTTCTCTTGGATGGGGCTGTTCTTTTGTGTGTTATCCTAAATAATCTATGTTGCTGCATTTGATACTTTGCTTACCATTTAGCACAATAGCTGCTTTTGTTTTTTAAATTTTGAATGTTTCAATGTCCATTTTGCAATTTTGAAGTCAATGTTAATGCTATCTTATTGTGTTTGTGGCCAAATTGTTTTATTTCAATATTATGTCTTTATTACCACCTTTAAATGTTTGTCCTGCATAAATATTTTCTAATTCAGTTTTCCACCCATGATAGTTCAAAATTGCATATTGGTTTGGTAAGTATTTTTGGAATGCAATATTTGTTGGGCCATTTTTTAAAGAATTTTGCTTTATATGGAAGTGTGGCTTTACATGTGTTTTTTTTTGTTTATTGTTTTATTTTGTCATGTAAACTTAGTGGTGTCTGTGTGTTCTCTATATTTTAATGTGACCTTTTAGCAAATAGGTTTATTTTCAATAAAGTTTTTAAAAATGTTGAAGTTTTTTGTTTTTGAGGGGTTTGTTTTTATGTGATCTCCTTTACAATGTTCCAGGACCTACAATTTAAAAATTAAATTACCGTATTTTTCGGACCATAAGACGCACTGGACCATAAGACGCTATTAATATATATATATATATATATATATATATATATATATATATATATACATATGTGTGTATGGATGCATTTATGTGTGTTCATATACAGTAAAATGGAAATTGTAGGAAAAAATATGCAAATTTTTTTAGGCATGTTGCTGAACATGCTTCAAAATTAAATCAAATTTAAAAAAAAGATTGCGGGCTGTACCACAGCTGCAATTATTGATCAGCTCAGTGTACAGTCCCCGGCACTAGAGGTTAAATGGGGACAAGTCTCCCCATTCAAAACCTGTAGCGCTTTCTGATTGGCTGAAGAAAGCTTTCCTCAGCCAATCAGTGAGCACTAGAGGTTTTGAATGGGGAGACTTGTCCCCATTTAACCTCTAATGCCGAGGATCGCACACAGGATTCCCAGAACTGCAAGCCTGAATGCAGCCCTGAGAATCCACTGCGATCCCGAGCAATATTTCATTTATTGAGCAAAATTAAGTGGAGCAACAACAGAACATCTGTTCATTTCTAAGGGTGCATGACCCTGCTTGTGAGCTTGGCAATCAATGTTGTTTGATGTTGTGCTTGGCAACCTGAACCTCCTTCCATTACCATCAGGTATGTTAGAATAAGTATGCAACTCAGCTGCACAACTAATTGACAACCTGTTTGGCCAGCAAAGTGGAAGTGTGTTTGTATCCAATAGGGCTAAGATCAGGCAGCACAGCACAATGAGAACAAACCTATAACACTACTACAGATGAACAGAGGAGTTGTGTGGCAACAAATCAACATGTGCAAATGTCAGACTAAGAAAATTAAAACAAAAAAAAAACAAAGAAATAAAAAACATGACAATTTATTCATAAAAGAAACATGAACAATACACATTCAAATACCAATATGTGACAATGTGACTTTGAGAATGGGACAAAGGCAACGAGGGTGGTAAAGTAGCAGTTTGGAGTGGAAACCATGCAGACATTTGTACTCAATACTTGTGGAAAAAATGACAAAACATTGCGGAAGAATTGCTAAACAACAGAAACTGTAATTACAAACCAGGCACAAAACAATAATATACTATATTATTATATAACAATACTAACAATAATGAGGATTTAAAAAAATCACATCAATACATACCATCCAGGCAAACTTACTTGATTAACCCCACACCCAAACCAGTCCAGTTAAAATAGTACTAATGAAAATGCAAATGTATTTATATACATTTAAATGTATTTTGACATACACACACAAGTGAAATCACTAAATGTTTCATAATATATGTATTATAACATGTTTGCCTATAATCCTTTACTAAAATATTTGATTTATCTAAAACCAAACTAGAATGAAATTTTATTTAGGTCGCAAATGTTTGTTCACATTTTTTTACATTCTTACAATTGTGTGATGACATATTAGAAAGTGCTACTTAGTTGTAGAATGTGCTCTGTTTGGGGTGCCTTGGATTTAACGACGGACCAATAGATCTTACAAAGGGGAAAGGTTTATTTACAGCTTAGGATAATTTACATATGATAAAAGGGAAGCAGGTGAAGGGTATATAGGAAAGGGGAAGGAAAGGGATCTAGTTGTATCTCTAGCACATGGTCATTCTCTCACACAACCATACACACCAGAGTTCTCTCTCCTTGAACCACACCCTGCTGAAAGTCCATAGCTAATCACATTGTTGCTTCATCCTCGGTGAAGTCTTGATCAAAAGGTCACACAGACTGTCCTTGTCCCAGGCTTGGGATTGTTGTCATATAACCCTGCCCCCTCCAGGAAAAGTGAACAGGTTTGGGCAGAAATTGACACCAAATAGTCAAACTGGCCAAGGTGTTAATGATCCTCAGGCCTGCATTCATGGAAGATCAATCATTGGCCCTAATTCATCAATGAAATCCACGCTCGCTGGTCGCGCGTACTTTCGGGCTTCCAGCGAGCCGGTTTTCCGTGGTCCGGAAACGAATGCGCTCGTACACTCGCCTCCTCACTGCCAGCCGGATTCCTGCCTTGATAATAATGAGCAATAGGGGTCGCGAATCTGCCAATTAAGGCGATTAGATTTCAGCTGCGGGATTAAGGAGGATCTGTTAAGCTCAATGGTGAGATCATAGCAATTAATTAGCGCATACCTGCTCTCTGTTCTGTGCCCTTAATCGCGCAGCTGAAATCTAATCGCCTTAAGTGGCAGATTCGCGATCCCTATTGCTCATTATTATCAAGGCAGGAATCCGGCTGGCAGTGAAGAGGCTAAAGTGTACGAGCGCACTCGACTCCGGACCGCGGAAAACCGGCTCGCTGGAAGCACGAAAGTACGCACGACCAGCGAGCGCGGATTTCATTGATGAATTAGGGCCAATGTCTCAAATTTAAATTTTGTTATGCAATTTTATGTTTTGGATAAAAAAAATGTCATACATTTTCATCACAATTTTAAATTACATTTGTCATATAGTACATAAACAGGTAAACTATATGACAACATTTTAAAAGGTGTTAAAGTGTGAGCAATGCATTAGGGATGTAAAAATGGGATATTATCTGCTAAAAATCAGATGAGTAGAAACAATACATGGCATTTTCCTCTAGGATAATACTGATTGAAATTCATCCTGACAGGCACACAGATGACAAGATTAAGCCAAAGAAGCAATGGGTGACTCATAAATTGTAGTGGCACATTCTCTCTAAGGGCCATCGTGTTCACCAGTGCCTAAAAAATTATACTAAAGATAAGACACGATGCATCACTGCATTCAAGTTTAATACCACTAATATCTTTGGCGAACAAAGTAAATTTTAACTGTTTATTTTCTTTGAAATTAGGCATTGCACTTTATGGTATTAACATTGTCAAATTCTCATAACTGAATACAGTGGAGATATTTCTGTTATGTACTGCTTCTCTTTCTTAACCATAACGTTTGACTGCTTGAACTTGAATTAAGCTTTTAAATTCATTGTCTCTAGTTATTTAATAATCAAATTTTATTTTTTCATTTTTTGCTCTATGTAAACGCAATCACTTGAGACAACTCTCATAAAAGCTTTAGTGTAATTTAAAACCTGGTGACAGTCTGTCCTTGTCTAACAATTTTGCTTGTGTTTTGTCACTTTATCACACAGGCTTTTAACAGAGATTACAAGTGGCTGTCTTTGTTTTAATGGATTTTTTTGTAGTGGCTACTTTTTTTAGGTACTCTGAGCTGTGGTATACCAGGATATGCCTGTATCCTGGCATCCTCTGTGGCTTCCTGGACTAAATAAACTCCTGTGCACATGACCAGGAGTTATGTCATTATGGCCTAGACCGGGGGTCGGCAACCCGCGGCTCTTTTTCACCTTTGCCGCGGCTCCGCTGCAGCTCCGGAAATGTGTCACGCGGGCTGGAGTCTTTCACTGGCTGGCTGCGGCGCGCTCCTGAAGAATGGGAGGCGCCGCCTGACCTGTCAGGCTGCTCGCCGCGAAGGATTACGTGTGTGCTTCCGCTGGCCGGCAGCCTATCAGAGAGGCCGCCAGACTGCCGCTGCCGAGCCTGCCATAAAGAGGAGGACCGGGCTGAAGGAAGGCACGTGATTTGCTCTCAGGAGGTAAGTCACACTTTTTTTTTCTGGCCTGGACTCTGGCACATTATAGGGGGGCTATTGGACTCTGGCACATTATATGTGGGCTATTGGACTCTGGCACATTATATGGGGGGCCTGGACTCTGGCACATTATATGTGGGGCCTGGACTCTGGCACATTATATGGGGGGCCT
>NW_027317576.1:0-1092 GCF_032062135.1 Pyxicephalus adspersus | reverse complement strand
TTTATAATGGTTTTGCGGCTCCAAGTTTTTTTTTCTTTTCGAAAACGGGTCCAAGTGGCTCTTTATGTCTTAAAGGTTGCAGACCCCTGGCCTAGACAATCAAAATAGCTAAAGATCTGGAGCCTAGAAAAAACCCAGGTGAAGATAGAAACCTCTTCAACAGATAAACAACTAATGGGTATAAAAAAAAAATGAGATCAGGCAGGAAAGTTTTTTTTCTGCCCTACTAACAGCCAGACAACTATGGAATCAGTCTGTATGATATGCTGAGCAACACAGAAATGTGTAAACTGGTTATATCACATTGCCTGTTACCCACAAGCCAAAAGACTATTTGAAAGAATGATATGACTGTTGAAAAACAAATCAGAAAATTATTTCCTACACGTACAATCAGAGGGTGGGGCAAAGTCCTGACACAAGTAGGCTTTCTAGTGCACTTACTCATGATGGGACAAACTAATGATTTTTAAACCATGCTGATACAATGCACATGTGACACTACAACTGATGTAGTCATTGCAGTCAAAGAAAAAGCATATATGCCAGAGAACAATATTAAAGTGAAAGCTTAACAGATTGATAAATAAAGGCAATTGCCTTGGGTTTAGAGATTGGCTGGTACCTTTAGAGGTATACACTATCCCCACAGGCATACTAATGGTGGATATTGATACAACCATATTTTGACAATCATGCACCTTCAATATGCACAACTGATTAAAAAAAAAAACAGCTATTCCATTACTGACTATATTATATGCTGACATTAAAGCTGCGTACACACTTCCAATTTTTATCATTGGTAAACGAACGACGAACGATCCTGCACGATATCTGCGAACGATCGTATGGCACCGATCCTGTGTATTGAGCGAACGTTCGTTCATCGCGCATGCTCAGACCATGGACGATCACTGAACGACCGTACACATGATAGATGGTCAACGATCGTCGTCCAATCCGATCCGCCAGTCCGGTCGTTCCTTTCCAACGACTATCCTCGTTCGTCGGCGTCGTTGGTTACTTTTTTTACGAACGATTTTTGGCCAATCGGTCGTTCGTCGTTCGTTCGTCGTTCATTTACAACGA
>NW_027317575.1:8346-11727 GCF_032062135.1 Pyxicephalus adspersus | reverse complement strand
CACTTTAAATTAACATTTGAGATCTCCTCTTTAACAACAGCAAAATCGTGGAATTCCAGAAAAAAATGGTGATTAACTTTATGCATTTTGTTAAAAATATACTAGCACCAAACATGAACAACTATGGTAATATACACAACACATGACACAACAAATCACATTTTATCAAACAGAGGAGCAGAAAAACATGCTGTTGTAATTATGCAAATCTTGTATGCCCACATCATTATAATGTAAAGAATAAAAAAAGCAAAGGAAATCTGTGTGTCCTTTCTCCGTACGGCACATTAAAATGCGACAAAATACATTTTTTAGGCTAGGAAAAAATGTGTTTAATGGCTATTAACTTTAGAGCTGATTAAAAAAAGGGTTTCAAGTCGTCTTCATCTCGTGCCCACTCAAAATAACTATAGAGGGGTATAGCACATTTCCGTGCATGTCCTAAGTCTGCAATCTTTTAAATTACCATGTTCAGTTTGTAATCATGAAAAAAAGTACAGTATGTCAAAGATTTATGCATTAATTGACAGCGGCACGCATGGTGAAGGTGATAAACAGATAATCTCCATTATATTTTCAGCGCATATGTACTAGAATCTTTTATTTTTAAATCTGTCACTAATCTTTAATCTTCCACTGAAGTTTTTCCAGATACAAATGACATTTCAGATTCAAGACAGGCTTAGATATTTAACAGGGAAAAAAACAGTCGCTTTTTATATGCCTTGCATCTATTTTTTTATTTTAGCTTCTATAAATGCAATCCGACTTCAAACATGAGTTGTCTTAAAGGGTAACTCCACACGCATAAAAGATGTTTTATTAATAACCAGGGCAGGGATCTAATAAATGTTATGAAATATATTTGTAACCTTTTTTGTTCCCTTATGCCTGTAAAAAGTTTTTAAAATATACATTATGCTTGCATTTAAATATTCACATTTTTCTTGTTGTTATGGAGTTCTGTCTGCAGTTTCTACACAATGACTTAACATTTATTGTGTCTTACAATATTTCAGCAAAATCTGCTTTATATTTTATTTGTGTATGCACTACTAGTTTATTAGCATTATTAGCTTTTATTTATTTTTTTGACTAAAGTTAGGCTTTAAAGAGACATGACCATTTTTCCCATTTGCCTAAAACCCCCAAGCATGTACATGTACTCTCTGCTCCCTCTGTGGACTCCCTGCTGCAGTTTCCATACTTGTCCAAGCCACGGTGTTGATTGCTGTTAGGGCTTGGAAATGGGGATGGCATCATGTCATTCCATCCACACATGACAGAGTTTGGGCCTGCTGATTGGTTGCTCAGACCCACACATTGCCCAATAGGCCAGATCACATATTTTCCAATATCTAGGAGCAATGTCACATTAAAAAGGATTTTGACAGTGTAGGTTGGCAGAAGGTGAGTATGGCTTGCCTACTATACCTGCTGGGGGTGGTGGACTATGTACAATCAATGTCACTTAAAATGGACAAAGTGATTGTGTCTTTTAAAGGAAGAAAAAGCTTTGCTTAGGAACATATATCTGTAGATGACAAAATCCTAATATTACCTTTGTAAGTAAAAAATAATCTCTGCATAACCATTTGAAACTGGTTTAACTTTGCTACTGCATCCTGACTTCTCTGACTTTAGTGCTAAGCCCCACCTACTAACACCTAATCTGGGACTCTCATTCAAAGAACTTATCATTTCCAAATATTTCTATATCTTCAAATTATCATCTTTATCATTTCTTACCTTATCGGTGCTTAAAACCTTTACAGTATATTCACATGTGTTATAATAGTGACTTTAGAAAACCAGGACGCGTTTTAGGTATATTGATTCTCAAGCAACAGCATGCGATTTATTTAGCCAGCTAAGTAGGATTGCATTAAGTACTCAACACATTAACAGAAAATAGAATGTATAAAGTAATTAAGATATTTGCATAACCTCTTTAGAGAAGTCATAAATCAAACATTCCCATTATTCTAGAAATTAAACCTTCACAAGAAAAACAGAATAGAATTTAAATGTTTTCTTGGCTCTGCGCTGAACATGGAAAATTTTCAAGTAATTTTGATATCCCATGAAGGCATTATTTCGGTCATTTTCCAGCTGCCCACCAATGGTGCAGGTTGTAGAAAGATAGTTGGAGAATTAAGATATGTTGGCTGGTTTGCACTTTTCTACCTCACCATTTACAAGTATCCTCAAAAGAAATAAAAGTAAATGTTCTGCAATATGTAGTTAAGGATTTTCCCTGAAATTCACACACAGAGAAGATTTAAAAGTGACCTGAAAGCGGTGACTGTACAATATTGGTTAAAATGAGTCTAATAACGTTAACCAAGTAATACAAATGAGGCTACTGCATTTATTTTACAGTTATTGGGACAAGGAGCAATGATAAGAGCCCTTTTCGTTAGTTACACTTACACTTAGCTAAATACATATGTGAAGCTGTTTTACCCACAAAAATTATTATTTCTGTCTATTCACTCTGTCTATTCACTCTGCCAATGCTCTACCAGACAGCAAAGATAGAATGGTGAACTGACTTCTCTCCACATTAGTTAGTTAAGCAGTTAAGCCTTGTCCCCAACATGTGACTGAATAAGGAAAGAGAAGCAGCAGACTGATTAGATAATTCCTTTTTATTCTTCTCTTCTTTAAGTAAGCTTCTTCCCAGTAGAAGAATATGAGCCGCACATGATTGTTTCCTGGTGCTGTGCCTTCTTCCCCCAGTGCTACAGCACAGGTGATTACAAGAAGCACCTTCTCTTCTCTCACATCCCTCTAGTAATCCCTGAGTAGCAGCTGTGAAGCCTTGAGTAAAATCAACCTCTAGATAAGTGCAAAAACGGATTTGTGGTTATGAGAAACCTTTTAGTAATTACATTTGTAGCTCAGGCTTTATTGATGTTAGAAGGAGCCTGCAGAGCTTATTCCACAATCAAGACCACTGGATCACCAAGGGTAGGATTGACTAGTTCCAATGTCTGGATACAATCTAAAATACTGAGGAGGTAGCCTGTACTTCATATACATCTCTGGGCTTAAATTCTTGACTCTGGCAGGAGTGTACCTTTAGGAGTGCTTTGTAATTACTAATGCCATAAAAGAGGGGGTGAAGAACAATACAGAAAATTAAGATTGTAGATTTGCATGGTTTACAGCAATCTGGTTGTGTAGATGGCTCTTTATAAACGATTCATTGGCTTCTAAGTTCAAAATTAAAGGGACTTTTATTTAAATATTCCCCTGAAGTCCAGAAATTACCAGAGATCAGTATCATTAGACTCAATTGCAATTAATGGAGTGCAAAGGGAAAACTGCACTTTTCATCAGCGGTGAAAGAAAAAATACTAGCTGCATCTAGTGTAC
>NW_027317575.1:0-4783 GCF_032062135.1 Pyxicephalus adspersus | reverse complement strand
GCCTTTTAAAAAAATGTAGTACAGTAATGGTAAAAATAAAATTAATCAACTTCCTTTGCTGGATGTAAGTAATTTCCTTTGGGCCTAGGATGTCTGGAGGAGGAGTTGTGGGGGAAACTTGAAGAATCTCACATAGAGATGGGGAGAACATAAAAAACCTGGCAGAGATTTGAACACAGGACGTAGTGCTGCAGAGGCAAGAGTGCTAGCCACCGAGTCATCAGCTAAGTCTTTCTGAAAGTTTTGGGGGCGTTAGGTAAATCAGAGGACAGGGGTAATATTTTATCCCTGGTTGTTATTTTTTTTGTAATTTTTTATCACAGACCTCTGGTAACCTAACCAAAACAATATTTATTTAATAAAACTTTCATATTTTACCGACCTTGTTCTGTTTCCTGTGGCCTCAGCTTCATTGTATATATTTTCCTCAGTTTACAGTTTGCTGAAACAGTAATTCCGTCCAACGACTGAAAAACGCCCCCCTTAAAAATTCCGCTTGTAAAGTCCGCAAGGTCAATGCACAGATTACACCACTTGAAAGAGAAAATATTTTTGTTACTTATGCAGCAAAGCATGGTCACCCATATCATCTTCAATATGTGCATGGTAAATCAAAGGGTACAATGGCTTCCCCCTCAACCCCCCTTGAAGCAGTCCTGCACCTTTCAAACAAAAATATACTTACCTTTTTTCTAGGCATCTTTGGATGAGTCACAGGTTTGCTCCACCATCTTGCTCTTTTTAGCAATTGGTGGATCCTAAATACTGCAGACAGCAGTGCCAACTACTGTGATAGAAAATAACATAGCAATAATCTCTACAGCAGTTTACTATGAGACTAGGACATTGGGAGTCATAGGACCCTGGCCTCATAGGAAGTGGGCTGAATGAGGCCTCAGCCATTAAACATTGTTGAGTTTCTTATTTATTTGCCAATACCAAGGTTTCATGGATCATGGAAACTGCTGTATCATATTTATGTCCTGAAATACAGAGTGGTTACCACCGTAGTTCACCTGTACACAGGAGGGCTGGTTTTCTGGCATCAACCAAGCCACTACCAAGAGGCAGCCTAGATTATTGATTTGTATTAAGTCTTTATTGCATTGTGTAATGTGTGTAAGGCACCTGCTGATTTTAGCTTCCAAGTATAGTATTTAGATTGATATTTTAGGGTAATGACAAGCAAAAGTGAGAATATTATTTACTGGGGCATGCGGGGAAATTGTTTGGTGTCTGAAGTTAAAATCCCCAAAACTTTATCTTTAACAGAAAAACAGAATTACCTTACTCCCATGCCACCAAAATAAAACAAAAAAAAAAAAACAATTCTTTCATGAGAAGTTGTTTCTCAAGATTCAATGAACATTGTCAAGGTCCCGTGCAGCACTTACTGGTTGTTCCCAATAAACTTCACATCAATACTTTTTTCTGCTAGGGTCCACATTTTAAAAAGTTTTCTGGCAAAATCTCTTTACCAGAGCCCCAGAAAACAATTCAAAATATCTTTGGCTTTAAAGATACTTAGTATTTGTTTTAATGGCATAACTACTGTCTATTGCTCTTCAAATAAGTCGTTAGAAGGAGCAGATATATTGATCAAAGTTCTGCAACCCATATCAGCTAATCCCATTTCCTTCTTTTATCAGTTTAGAACAATTAGAACCATAAAACATTATTGCTGTATTGCTATTACAATATATTGGACTTCACGTATTGCTATTTGTCTTTTAAGTATTCTTGCTCCTTCTCTGGCCCTTTAGATGAATAAAAATAACTAATTTGTGTAATGAATTAGTGATGCTCTTTTTTACCCCATATTATTGTTCAGAACGTGCCTTTTTACCCACGTTCTATGAGCAAAGCTCAGCAGCCGACATTCTTTTGGCAGGCCTGCCAGTTTTCCATCTCAGAAAAGTTCCGCGTCAATTAACAATGGCCACCTTTACATTAATGATACATTACCATCTCTCAGAGGCTATTAAATTATGTAGAGAGGATTGATGGGGTCACAAGGCACATCATCATTAAAGCACAGTATTTATATTCACCAGAGGCTCAGGTACCCATTCCAGTTAATGTAATTGAGTATTAAGTCGTTCACAACAGATTGGAGATCTGTGAAAAGTGCATAGAGTTAACATTTATATGATTTAAAAGAGGATATCTGTCCTTCGCTGCCTAAACCAGATATAGCATAACCAAAGTTTGGAGTGTCACTTCAATGTTTTGTAAAACAACATACTTAGAAATGAAATTGACATATTATTCAATCAGTTGGGTCAAATTTTCTCCCAACTGGATAGAAGCTTTAAAAGACATGTAAACTGTAAAAATGAACTACTTTTAGTTGTTTTGTTATGGCTGTTCTATAAGTGTAGCTGATAACTTCTGAGGACATCAAAACTTTTCCCCTATGTGTTATGGAAAAAAAGAGGGTAGGTCTGTAGCCTTGCCCTAGGCTGCCGATATTGCAACTCAGACACAGTATTTTAAATTGTGTTATGGACAGAAACACCAGGTGAAAAGGTTTGGGTTTGGCTCTTCCTGACTGCCTCTGAGAAGCCCATAGCGTACAGTAAAGTCGGAGCAATCAACTCAGGAGAGGAGCCTTTACAACTGAAGGTAAGATGGGTAATTCACATCAAGCCACATATTTTTTCTAATTCTATTTTATTATGGATAAAAAGTTCAAAAAAAGCATTAGAGAAAGCTGCTTGAACTTCTTACAACCCCGATGCTTCCATATAAAACAAAGTAACCACTATCTACATTTCCAGATGTGACACACTTGTAGAGAATGCACATTTCAGAGCCTGATATAGACCCATCTATGCAAAAAACAAAACTGTTTGCAAATACATGCTCGTGTTTATCACACCTTGTGTATTCATGCATATTTAGTAACGGGAGCTGAAGATAAAATGTGCATTGAAACACAAAGGCGTGTCGGCACATTTCTTACTTCCTAATTAGGATGAAGTCAGATATAAAGGCCTTGTTTGCAAGCCCATCTTGTCTGGTCCTGTTAATTATTCAGGAGAGGATACAGACAATATGCATGTCTGATAATAATGAGTGCAGCAATCCAGATGGTAGAGAGCACATAAGGCACTCTCACATTAGCGCTAAACACATAGTATTCCAAGAATCCTCGCACACTGTCAAAGACAAACATATCCAGATGTACTTTGCCTCCCAGAGCTTAATCCTAATCAGAATACAGAATTATGTTATCAGGTTGTGAACGGTCCAAAACACAGTTTATAGGAAGACGTGGCCATTAACGTTAAGGGACCACTCAACCTAAAAAATTATCTTTACATTTTATGTGTCTAGAGGTTTGTCGTTCCCTGGTTTCTTATAACCCTCAGAGGAAAAATCTTCACCCTTTAGGTACTTTGCACACTTGCGGTTGAAAACCATGTGATAAGCTGACCCAGGTACATAAAGCACTGCCGTTATGCGTCCCTGAAAGGCAAAACACATTGCAGGTTAGCACGTTTGCATGCGTTGCTCTTGCACTTGTACTTCCTTCATTCAGTTACATGGAAAAGGTTGGGAGCATGCTTGAGTCTACAGTGCAATGCTACAGTCAAGAGCAAGCTTAAAATGGGCCTTTTTAAGGCCCACTTTACAAATGGCACTGGAGGGGCACACCTAATTCTGTGGTAACCTCCACATAAGACTGCAAAAGCCACAGAGGGCCTTTCACACCAAAGTTATTATAGGTGTGCAGATCTGCAAACTTTAAGTAGAACTATGCCCCCCCATTAAAAATCTGACGTAGCAGCTAATTGAAAGCTCTTTTTTTATTGTATTGCTCTGCAAAGTCCCACAAATACCTGGCAATCCTGCCAGTGAAGTGCACAGTAATAAATTTACAGTAATGATGTGGGAATATTGCTGCTCTGCTCATGAGTATAAAGCAGTTACCATTTTCATGTAGGCTGTGCCTACTTGTGCTAAAGTGAGATGTAAAATAATTTAAAGGGGAATTGCTATCAGCATTGTTTTCTGTTGCCAAAACACACTATTTTGGGCTGCAGTGTCTGGGAGGGGGGGTATGTGGGACACAAACAAAGGAACATTTAGCTAAGTATAGGAATATAAAGGAATGTTTGATTTAAAAAAATGTGTAAATAGACTAAAAGCTTCTTTATCAAACAATAATTTTTACATTGAAAATCCTTTTTCTTTCTTTTTTTTCTTCTAGTCACCCTTAGACGTTGATTGTGAAATTTAGCAAATGAGCTACAGGTATTATATTGTACAGAGACTGTTAAGCAGAGTCAGAAAACACACTGTATTTCAAGAAACAATACCTCATCCCCCTTTATCTCATTTCTTGGTATTGCCTCTAGCAAATGTGGATCCAAGCCAGGACACTATCTTTAGTTTGCATGTTCTTCCTGTGTTCATATGGGTTGGGTTTTCTATGGCAATCTGGACTTATCCTTGCCCATGCAGTTGGGTAAATTGGCTCCCTGAAAAAATGACCCCGGCATGTGTGGGCAAAAAAAAAGCATGACAAAAGTGTAATGGCAAATGGGCAAATGAGAATAATACTAATGTAAAAAGCTAATTAAAAAATAAAATCATTACCAATCACAACCTTGCAAGCCTAGATTCAATACAACCCACCTTCCCTGTGCCAGTTCCTGGGAAAAGCAAATCTGTTTTTCAGATAGAATGGATTAAGACCTGACCTAATTGAAAAATTATCAAAAAGCATTTCTAGACTATGGATGGCTTTATATGAAACCACAGGGTCCTTTGACGA
>NW_027317574.1:8707-11728 GCF_032062135.1 Pyxicephalus adspersus | reverse complement strand
AAATCTGAAATCATTAGAGAATTCCTTTATTACAAGGGTAAGCTACCTCACTATGGCAATGTGATTACTGTTGGTAGACAAAATTACACTGATATCTATACACATTCCAGCCCACACTGCCTCTATGCCTCCTACTACAACTACCTTCTTCAATCAAGACATGGCCACTTATTTTAAAGATAAAGTCAACATAATAAGAAGTAACATCTCAGCTTACTGAACTACTCCAAAACCCATTCAACCCATCATCTGCCTCCATAACCTCCCTGCATAACCCAATGCCCTTTCACTTACTCTGTGCTGATTCCCCCACCTCAGCCCTTGCATTTACTGAACCTTATTCCGAACCTTATTCTCTCCATATGTAATTTTTAGTCTTTAACAACTTTAAAGATGTATTGTCCTTCTACTACTAAAATCAAGGCCACCCTACTTTCCAGCTACCATTTAATATCACTACCTTTATAGGCCTTCAAATTACTATGATTGCCTTGTTTACAAGAAGCTAACAAATGTTTTAAATTGCAGTTCATTATTGGCCTTGCTTTATTTTGGCTTTCAACCCACACACTCAACAGAAATATTTTTAACAGGTGAGCAATGATCTCTTCAGGGCAAAATCTCAAAGCTATTTTTCTTTCCAGGATTTTTTTTGACTATGTCACCCTCTATTACTTCAAAACTGCACTTATTTAGTATCTGTGCCACTGCCATCTCTTGGTTTGCTTCTTCTATCTTATATCATATGTGTTTTAATGGTAACTCCTCATCTATTCTCTTCCCTATTGGCTTTCCCAAAAGCTCAGTGTTTGGTCCTGTATTCTCCTTTTTTTACACCTACTCCCTCACATCCTCCTTTTGCCTCCAGTAGCATTTGTATACAGATACCTTTCCACCCCAGACCTGTCTCCCTCTGTCCTGAATGAAATGTTGATGCCTGTATGTCATCTCATCAATAACTTAACTCATCATATTTTGTCCTTCACCCTCAAAATCACTAAACACATCAGAAACGTACAGTTTCATCATTCATTTGTCAATGAAAAAACTGTATTTTCTAGTTTGGCACATGGCAAGTATGACCGTTATTTGCTGTTACAAATGACAGTTAAATGCTATAGATGGTTAGGGTACTTGCTAGCAAATTGCCTTTAGGTCGTGCAAAAAAAAGTTTATTCAACTTAGGAGTTCTGAAAACAAAATAGATAAAATTTTATATTCACTATACTAGACAGCTTTTAGGGAAGACAAATCTTTCTTCTGTACAAAACATCATTTCTTTGTCTTAAGTGTTGTTATGTATATTTTAACCAGTTTCCCGTTGGCGTTACATACATCCATAAATAGAAATGCGTTCAGTCCTTCAATTCTTTGTACAGAGGTAATCAGCAAAAGCCTGTTACTGCCAATTTATACCCAGTGAATCTCATATACTTCTTGATTTTCATCCAGCATACTCGATTAGTATATATTAATCTGCCATTTACAGTTGATACAACGTTTTTAATTATCTACTTTTACTGGGGATCTTGATCACATACTTTTCTATGTGTTCTCTAGAGTAAATGCTATAGACTGAAAGAATTATCCCATTCTTTACTTTAGATTTATTTTAAGCCACTTTGTTATCCTTCAGACTAATGTAAGATCAATTGCCGTTTTTCATCTGTGCCAGCTGAATATGTTTTATGATGACACTGGAAGTCTCTTATGGCATCTGGAAGATATTAAATAACTCACAATCCACAATATGTAATTTTATTACACAAGAACCTTGTCTCAAAACAAAATCCAATATTACATCTTTTCACTAACTTATATACAAAAACAATTTAAAAAGCTACATTTCAACTGCAGCATGCATCAAGTCCCCTCCAGGGAGGCTTCCATTGCTGAACTGTTGTTTTGAGAATGTAGTTTACTGGCTGTAATAAATTTGCCTTCAACACTGACTTACTAACAAAAAGTTCAGATGTAAGGAATTCTGACAATTTTCCAGCTCTCATTTACAACCTTGTTATGCTGGATCTGTGTCTTAAAAGCAGCTAAAGCTGACCTATCTCCACAATTCTCTTACTCTCTAGAGTAAAAATGTGTTTTTTTACTTTAAATGCCTTAAAAAAAAGCTAAGCCCCTCCCTCTCTGCCACGGCAAAGATTGCATGGGAGCACACAGCCTCCTCAGATACTTACATGAAGTATCCCAGGCCTCGGGCTGCTTCTTCTGAGATTGGGCATGTGCAGAAGGGGCTTTTCAGGCACTGGAGAAAAAAAGTGCCGATCTCCCGCACAGCTAGTCTACCAGAATTGGTAGAAGTAGGAGGTCAACAATGGCAGCCACTATACTTCTTTCATTCCATTTATTCCTCTGACACATGAATATATTACCCATCCTTTAAACATGCAAACTTTCCCTTAAAGCAGAACTAGACTTCAAAATTAAAAAAATCCCACTTACCACACATCCCTGGATCCCTCTGGAGCTTTCCTTGATTGGGTCCTGTGCAGTTTTGGAAACTCCTTTGTGAGAAAGCACCTGGAACCTCCATTTTCTTCTTTTGGGTATGTCACCTGATATTATTGTGCATATCGGGTGACGTAGCCTGCTGTAAATCTCACTGCACATGCATTTTTTTACCCATTGCAGGAAAAAGCCCTCTGGCACATGGCTGTGACCAGCCATGGTGGTAATAGGGAAAAAATGTCTTAAAGAAAAAAAAAGAAGATCATTTTTACTTTATATAAAGGGAATATCTACCCTTTTAAATAAAAAAATTGGTGATAGGAACCTTTAACTGTGTTCCTTGCACTTGGCTCTAACCCCTGTATAATACAATATGATTCTCTTTTACTTTAAGCATCTTAAAGCATTATTTATTAATTATTCATTGTGGAGGTTCTGTTGCTTTCAGGAATATTATTTGTGGTCAGTTTTGATCCTTATTGGTCTTGTTCCCATTAATAAATTATAATATGCATTTTGCCATGTAATAAATTATTGTGCTTACTACATTTTTTACAT
>NW_027317574.1:0-1995 GCF_032062135.1 Pyxicephalus adspersus | reverse complement strand
TTTAAAGAACATTCCACCATTGAATGTTCCTTTTTTATTTATGACATTTCTCTCTGCCGAGACATACACTTCACCCTCTTATTTCCCATGAGCTAAACATACTCAGTATAATAAATCCAACAATCAATGCAAAAAGGATTTTTTATACAGAAACTAGATATCAAAAGAATACCTTAACATTGGAAAATAACCTACAAAATATAAAAGTTTTAACAAAAAAAAACAGTACTAAACACAGTACCTCCACTTTTTACTGCATAAAAACATAGTGAGTGGGCTTAAGCTTATGATAGCAAACAAAAGTTGAAAAATAAATTTAATTGGAAAGATAAATACATGTTCTTTGCCCCACAACATATGTATAATTAGTAGACACAAAATGCACATAATTTCAGTTTCTGAATACAAGTTTTAGGTACTTTCCTGCTGCATGTCTTTTTAGCTGTGTGGTCTATAGTCATGCTCAGTATGTTCAGCTGTATGGGACATGTTTGGGCAGCAGAGACTGGCCCTCTCTGGTGCAATACTTTAGACAGCTTTGCTTCCCTAGGGCTGGCTTCGTTTATCTAAAGACCTTCTACATATTAGCTCTAAATTTCCTGACGGATTTCAGATTTGTTCACAAATGTTCTCTTTATGCCCTTAGCATACAGTTTACTATATCTAAACTACGCCTAAAGGGGTATAGTTGAGAACACCCTCATTTTAGTGTGGCAATACATATTCCAAATGGTCTAGCTTTACTTCTCAAAATGCCCTTTATTTTGATTGTTGGTTTGTGCCTATATTACATAGCTGTTCATATGATGACTGTAGAGGAACACCTTGCTTTACCTGGGCTTACATGAAATCCTGCTCTTGGCTTGAATATTGTTTGTACCTCTCTCATTTTGACATAAGGTGGCTCTTGTTACCCCTACACACACCTTTTATTATTATTATTTTCCTGAATTTGCCTCTATCTCAATCTTTTGGTATGATCTATGCCCAACAAGAATGACCCCCACCAGTTATCTATTGCAGCGCAATGTTTTTATCCAGTTCCCGAATCGCCAATCCATTTCCGTTCCCTAGAATGCATTTAAATTACATTTACCAGCCTCCTCAAGCTCTATAACCCACTACATGTGATCCTGTAAGTACCTGAGTCCCAGTACCTAGATATTAACCATCCTAAAAAATGGACACAAAAGGTGAAGAGCAGAGTACCACATAAATGGTTGAGCTTATGCATGCACTTTACTGAAAACTAGGGGAAATATCACAAGTTCCTTATCTCTATATTTATATATCTTTAAATCATAGCAAGTAACATTGTCAGCCCACAAGTAGGATAGCAAGCCTGGAAAGATAGGGGAACGCCTTGCACTTGAAGAGGGGATGACACCTGTAGGAACCAGAGAATTTAGTTTGAATTTTGCTTTAGTAGCTTATTCTTCTTTGAACTTTTTATTTTGGTAGTATTGTTTGAAGTGAATGTTCACCAATGTAGCAATAAGCTTTAGCTGTAGCTTTTTTTGCCCTTTCATTATAAGCCACTATGTTGATCTAGGTTCTAGCTTTATTTCAGGCTGATAGAGGATCAAAAACAGTTTATTGCTGCAATGTTATATTAATAAAGCTCCACATACCAAGTGCCCAGGAGTCAACACATAACTCTGGGACGTGATGCTCTAGACAGCAGAAGAGGCCATAAACTGGAATTGTGACTGAACAGCGCTGTACCATCTGTCTAGTCTAATGTTTCAGATTATCTGATATTTGCATTGAAAATTTCCCCTGCAGCTGTCTTACCCTTATCTATTTATTTCCCAGACATAAATGTCATACCACAAAGAGCTTCTTCTAAACAATCAATATTGTTCATCTTAATTGCTTTATTGTCAAGTTCAAAGGACTTTTTAATCTATCAATCTCGTTTACATGAAAAGACTAATTACATTATTAAACAAGGTGTCAGAGATTGAAGCATTTTATACTGAATGTCAGAAAGAA
>NW_027317573.1:0-11743 GCF_032062135.1 Pyxicephalus adspersus | reverse complement strand
GATGAAAACATTTCAAGTACAGCTACCATTGCTAAATGCATAAGGATGTATTTTCAGCATAAAAGGATAAAATGACTCATTTGCATTCTGGCAGGCGAGCACTGGATGTCTGATTGGAGAATGCACTCACAGATTGTATTCGTCACTATATATAATAGGAACAATCGTATGCTAGTTATCTCACTATCAGAAGTGGTCATTTTTTATTTTACATATTCATGATGTATAATCAGAACACTCCATTACCACGGTATGCACATTATCTCCAAAGTAGTTATAGAACTGGTTGAAGGATTCGGCATTGACTAAATGTTATTGCAAAGAAATCAAATAAAATGTTACAATGATTCCGAAATTTCCATTTCCATAAAATATTTTTTATTAAACAAATTGATATCTAGTCCTGTATGTGACCAATACATATGCTTCTTTATTATCACTTAAGGTCAAACTATTGTCCTATGTAAAATATAAAAGGGGAAAAATATAAATTGCTGCTAGAATTATTTAATAGTCTCTGACGTCAGCACTTTCTTTACTGATTTGGAAGGGCAAAGCAGGTAAGGTTAGGATGCCTAATCAGTTTGTAATCAGTTACAAAAATGTACTGAAGCCACTGAATCAGAGCAACAAGAATGGCAGAACAGAAAAAGTTGAATTGACATTTTAAGTTGTTGTAGTTATTTCAGACAACCAATAATGTCAGATAATTGAAAACAGTAAAAACTTCTTAATTGGACATTTAAAGGAAAACTTTCCTTTTAGTACACTTCCATACCCCAGATATCCTACACTTACTTCCAGCTTACTACACTTACATGCTGCTGCTCCTTTTGAGCAACCCTCTGGGTATCTTTTTACTTTTGGTACAATGGGAAAAGTTTAGAACCTTTTTCTCTTATTGCTGTCTGTGATTTTTTATGTCCTTTTTTGGGAGATTCCTTTTAACCTCCAGTTATATCCAAAGCTAACTATGCACAGTGTATTATGTTAACTTAGATTTGTATGATTTTTGTATTGTTTAAATGTAACACAGAGAGAAAATTTCAAAGTTTATGCTTAGCATAAAACTCTCTTGAAAGTCCTCATCAGACTACCGAGATCAATAAAAATCCAACACTTACTTTCTGATTCATTGTTAATTTGTGCGTGAATAAAATTAAATCTGGGATGTAAGTTTTGCTTTTGGCACCCAGTCTCTTTTTTGGTGGCATATGAGGAACTCCCCCGTTCCCCCTTACATATTTGTTCAGGGAACAATGCCCTCTTCATTGGTGGTCAATGGATAAATGCCCCTAACATTGGTAGTCAGCTTAGAGATGACCCCCACCTACACACACAATCAATTTTCCACCACTTATTGGTAAAGGAACCCCCAGTTACCACCTTGCAGATCATCTTACAAAATTACCAAAACCGATATTGCTTGCTATTTAGTGGTGTTTGCAGTATACCTGTAGAGGTAAATGTAAAAACAAATACACCTAAAACAGTTATGTAGCTACTGCAGTTTACCTTTCTTTATCTTACTACAATTTTAGAATTGCCTATAAAGTCATCTAAGTAATTTAAACTGCAGATCCTTAGCTATGCTATAGCAATAGAAGAACTGAGGTTTCTCTAGATGTAAAACTATATGGCAAGCGATCTGCAGCAGGGTATTATTGCATGAGCTTTACAAGAGAGTCAGGACAACCTACTGAAAATGGTATTACTGAGTAAATGGATTTAAAATAATCTTTAACACCATTGTATAAAATACAAAGAACAACCAGGCAGCTCTAATGGGTATTTAAATCTGTTAAAATTACAGCTGGTGTATAAATGTTCCTAATAATAACGTTGGGCACAGCAATAACAGAACAACACAAAAAATGAATACCTGTGACTGTCGTTAGGGAATATTATTTTAATGGAACAGAGCAAATCAATTATATATAATATAGTCAAATAAAAATAATTTCAGCCAAAAAAACAAAACAAAATTAACAAAAATTAATTACAGTCAGGCATTTATTATTAGGAAGTCAGTAAAAGCACGGCAAATACTATTATTAGAGTTTACTGGCCAAGGTGTGCCCATTCTAGAAAGTTTGTGGAGTAATGCAGAGTGTGGCTGGGAGGTATTGTGGTTTGTGGAAAGAAAGGGGAGGTGACGCGGGTGCCAGGTAGGTGCTTGGAACAGAAGGGTGAAAATGGCAGAGAGGCCCTGTGCCTGGGTGAAATTGAGGTGGGTAGCAGAAAATGTGAATAGCAAGGTTGGGATGTGAAGTGAATAGGATGGTGGAGCTGTTGGGGGAATGAGGAGGGAAGCAGAGAAAGATTCACTGTGCTACTGAAATAGTGGGAGCTTTATGTGTCTGACGTTGTCCAGCTATGAGGGGGGAACTGTGGTGTCAGATTAGGAAGAGCAGGGGACGGTGTAAACGGTATTGATGAGTTTGGGGGGAACAGTGGTGGAAAACAGTGTTTAAGTGGAGGTTAAAAGAAAGGTAAAAGAGTGCCAAATCAGGATGGGGAGTGAAGAACTCCCGTGTCTCAATATGGATGTGGAGTGTCAGGGAGTTGGATCAAGAGTGAGAAGGGTATGTGTTTGTGGTGATGGGGGGAGTGCAGCAGTGCTTGTCCAATGACTTACTAGATGGGGAAGAGTCCTATTTGTCTGTCTGGTGTGCTGCCTAGGTATTGGCCACAGGAACTTATACAGATAGTCCCCCAGTTATGGAAATCTGACATACGAATGACTCCTAGATACAAACGAGGCTTCCCTGCTCACTCGTGTGCAGGATGGAGGCTTGATGGGGGAGGGGGTGGTTCCCATGACTTGCAGAAGAAATCTTTTGCTAAACACAGCTGAGGTTGTGGGTGATCTTAAGGACTGAGCTCTTCTGCAACATATTGTAACTCTTTTTGCATATCAAAGCGTATAAAGGCTGCATAAAGTTTCTTATTCTTTGTTTGTGATTAGCTCACAGTGAGGATTTTATACAGTAACTGACACCACACTCCCTAATAATATGTTGAGACAAACATCTGTCCTAATTGCATTTATTAAAATAATGTGTATGTTCTGACTTACATACAAATTTAACTTATAAACAAACCTACAGTCCTTATCTTGTATGTAACCCGGGGACTACCTGTAGTCATATTAGTTCAATTTTTGTTTGCTGCCTTCATTCCCTGTCACAGAAACATAACAGATAACACATTTCTAGAGGATCTGGGAAGACGGACAGTCCACGGTCAGTTGCCAGGTGTTCCACAGATACACAGTACAGGAGGATCCTCAGAGGCGGGTCCAGAAACAGAACCAAGGTATCAGTACACCAAACAAGGTATCCAGGGGTTAGGACAAACCGAGTCAGGGTTCACAAGTAAAAGTAGGTCGAAGAAGCAATCAACCTAAGGCACAGAAAACCAACAGAATGTCACAGCACAAGCACAATCTAAACACTACATTGGGTAACTGGTGCTTGGGAGCTGAAAAAAATATTTAAATGGGGACACTGGTCCTAGTGGTAACTTCTACAACGGAAATTCTGCTCATTTTAAGAGATTTGAAATTGGAAAGTGAATTTTCCCTAATGGTACACAAAAAACTGGCAGGAGTTTTAATGCTTCAAAAACTAATTCAAAAACAAAATAACTTAAAAGTTGGGTCTATCTAAATGTTAATTTCCAAAGTTGGGAGGTATGACTAAGCTACAAATTGCAATGTTTTAGTATCATCAATCTTTTTTTATAATCACTTCTCTTGCAGCACATTGATTTTAACAAATGTCACAAGTAGGTTAATGAATGCTACATAAAATTAAAAATCTCCTGTGTAGATTAGTGTTTATTGAATAAAGGCGTGCAAGGTGATCTAAATCAGCCGTGCTTTCTCCTGCAGTTCTTGTATAATCAGAGCATTGGTTGGCAGTGTATGCATAAGGTAGAGGACATGACCTTCCTCATTTCCCCCTTCACATCCTCATTTGAAATCTTAAAAGTCGAGACACGGTTACAGTATTAAATTTGAGAACAAAAAGTAAACTTCCTCAAAAATTGTTTTGCAGGTGCAAGTATTTGCAAAATCAATACATTTTCTGGTGAGATTGATGACAATATAAGGAAATACGAAAATGCAATACCAATCACTATTTGTCACAATGTTGAGAGGAACACACAGGAAAACAATGGCTCATAATAGGAATAAAAGTAATGTAATTGGATTACACTGTGGACCAGAACATGATGAATGACATCTATAAAAAATGTTATACTTTTGACTTAATACATATTTACAAATAACTTTAGCCAAGATAAAAAGGAGTGAGCACAGACCGTGTGTCTCTTTTCTTTCTCTCTCATATGTATTTTTATATATATATATATATATATATATATATATATATATATATAGTGTTCTATCCTTCTCGCCATACATAGCGTCTATATAATCTTTTCTATTATTCCCCATCGAAAGCTCTCAAAATAGACTAAATCGAACAGCAATATAAGAAACAATTTAAAAGTATTTATTTTAGATGACAGAGTGACACAGCTCAATCTATTAGTTTCAGAAGAATTGTCACAGAGTAACCATACTAATGAATGCTACAAAATGTATACAATGAAAGCTATTCAAGCTGCCTTACCCCAGTACACACCTCTAAAAACATGGAATAAAAACAAAGATTTTAAGGCTGTATATATTTTGTTCTAGTTGGCCAACTATACCATGATCCTTTTCTGGCCAGTCTTTACTGGTATAATGCTATATGCTTACATGTACATGCCTATATGCAAATATATATAGGAATATAGGGTCAACATAGGTAAACTATCTCATTTGGGTGAAAAGTAAATAAATAGGGCTGGGCATTGACCACACAGGACAAATCAAAGGGTTTACATTAAACACAGCTCCCATCTAATACTAATATTACCATCTAATACTATCATCCTCTTCATTCTTCTGATGATCGGCTGTTAGCCCCAGCTGGATCCCAAATAGCCCCTGCAGGGAGGAACTTGAGTTTGGTCTCCCTGGGCAAAGGACGGGTTCTATTACTTGATTATTATTAGGAGACACTTATCTGGCTAGCAATCCCTCCGCTTGCAGCAAGGAGAACAAGGAATATCAGAATTCCCTTTAGCAGTGCAGCCTGAGACATACTTACTAGAATTACTCTTCCATCCCCACCACTTACTCTGTGGCTGTGCACAGCTGAAGGGGATTTTAGGAGCAGATTAGTCCCTAACTTCATCCTGTCCTGCCATTGGCTGCTAGGACTGTATAGCCCCATAGTCACCAGTTGCCTGTTGTAGCATTAGGCTTGCTCACATGCTGCTGGTATGTTTATTCATTGGATTCACTGTCTGTTTCCTAACCGTGAGATTGTATGCTGCCTGGATGGATTTTTGCCTGTGACCTGACTCTTGCCTTAACTCTTGGATATTGTGTTTGGTGGATGGATTATCTGTATATGACCTCTGGATATGTGTTATGGACTTGTCTCTGCTGGATTCCTTTTTACTGAATTATCTGTGTGCGGTCCTCTGTCAGTCCTTCCCCAGATGCCATCCTTTGCATACAGAAGCCCAGGGGGCAACCGTGATCACAACTACCTCCTAAGGCAGAGTAGGGGCTTGCAATAGGTGAAAAGTGTGGAGCTAGATTGGAGGACTGATGTCTAGTAAGTCCATGTTGGCTCTTTTTTTTACAAATTAGCTCTACTATGGTTATGGCTACCTACTCTACACAACCGTAGTTTTCTTCTATTCTCACCATTAAACCTGGGCTGAGCAGTCAATGTCTCATTAGTCTCATGTAAGCTCAATCTGCTGATAAACTAATGGAGGTGAAGCAGAAAAAAATGCAAGGGGCACTCTGCCAGGAAATGACTGCTCTTTCTGAGCTTGGGCAAAGAAATTATTTGATTTTGATACAACAAGCCTTTTGCTTGGATGGGTTGCCATACCTATGCCACCATTTTTGCTGGGCTTCACTTGTGGATATTTGATGACACCAATCATAAAGAAACAGGAGCAGTGCTGAAGGCAAATAAAATCACAAACTACATTAGGAAGTATGACTATTCATCTTGAATATATAATTATTTGAGGGAAAAAACATTTTTTTCTTATCTGTTACACTTTCAACTTTACTTTTCCAAGATTTTTTTAAAACTCTCAGAGACTTGAAATAGACTATCATAGGTAAACCTGTGTGATTGAACAAACCTAGTCCAGGATTGAAAATATTTGCCAAATGAATTCCATGTTTTTTGCATCATACAGGTTCACCCATGATAATGTGTCTTCTCTGGTCTTGGAGAGCTTTAACAAGTCAGGCCCAAAGTTTGTTTTGGTTTGCTACAACAAAAAATAGGCTCATGCTGATTGTTTATTGTAACATTTTGTAATGCGTATTGCACTGGTGTGGTTCACCTAACCAAGGGATGTGAGCACATTCTTGGATGTTAATGGATCCAAGAAAAGGTAAATATCAGTTAATAGAGTATTCAGAGTAATAAAAATTACCACTTATTTGCTGAAAGGAATGTGGACCAGGATCAGCAGTTCCTTTATCATGGGATACCCGCCTGTTTGCCAGAGATAATTCATTTTATGGAATGCTGTTAAAGTCAAATGAATGAATGGATTTGCCCAAAACCTTCCCACAGAGATTCACAGAAAGGAGAAAAATTGTTGTTACTGGCAAAAGTGAACATATTATGCACAGGAGGACTCCCACCAGAAAATGCAAACAAAACGTTTGTCTATTTTTTCACTAAATGAAGCGAGTTATTGATTCACCCTCTTAGAAAAGCTGATTTCTGATATTTTATGTTTAATGTTATTAGGATGAAAACATTTCAAGTACAGCTACCATTGCTAAATGCATAAGGATGTATTTTCAGCATAAAAGGATAAAATGACTCATTTGCATTCTGGCAGGCGAGCACTGGATGTCTGATTGGAGAATGCACTCACAGATTGTATTCGTCACTATATATAATAGGAACAATCATATGCTAGTTATCTCACTATCAGAAGTGGTCATTTTTTATTTTACATATTCATGATGTATAATCAGAACACTCCATTACCACGGTATGCACATTATCTCCAAAGTAGTTATAGAACTGGTTGAAGGATTCGGCATTGACTAAATGTTATTGCAAAGAAATCAAATAAAATGTTACAATGATTCCGAAATTTCCATTTCCATAAAATATTTTTTATTAAACAAATTGATATCTAGTCCTGTATGTGACCAAT
This sequence comes from Pyxicephalus adspersus, assembly GCF_032062135.1. Taxonomy (NCBI): domain Eukaryota; kingdom Metazoa; phylum Chordata; class Amphibia; order Anura; family Pyxicephalidae; genus Pyxicephalus; species Pyxicephalus adspersus. The sequence continues at coordinate 4,471 of NW_027317573.1, read as the reverse complement.
ACATATGCTTCTTTATTATCACTTAAGGTCAAACTATTGTCCTATGTAAAATATAAAAGGGGAAAAATATAAATTGCTGCTAGAATTATTTAATAGTCTCTGACGTCAGCACTTTCTTTACTGATTTGGAAGGGCAAAGCAGGTAAGGTTAGGATGCCTAATCAGTTTGTAATCAGTTACAAAAATGTACTGAAGCCACTGAATCAGAGCAACAAGAATGGCAGAACAGAAAAAGTTGAATTGACATTTTAAGTTGTTGTAGTTATTTCAGACAACCAATAATGTCAGATAATTGAAAACAGTAAAAACTTCTTAATTGGACATTTAAAGGAAAACTTTCCTTTTAGTACACTTCCATACCCCAGATATCCTACACTTACTTCCAGCTTACTACACTTACATGCTGCTGCTCCTTTTGAGCAACCCTCTGGGTATCTTTTTACTTTTGGTACAATGGGAAAAGTTTAGAACCTTTTTCTCTTATTGCTGTCTGTGATTTTTTATGTCCTTTTTTGGGAGATTCCTTTTAACCTCCAGTTATATCCAAAGCTAACTATGCACAGTGTATTATGTTAACTTAGATTTGTATGATTTTTGTATTGTTTAAATGTAACACAGAGAGAAAATTTCAAAGTTTATGCTTAGCATAAAACTCTCTTGAAAGTCCTCATCAGACTACCGAGATCAATAAAAATCCAACACTTACTTTCTGATTCATTGTTAATTTGTGCGTGAATAAAATTAAATCTGGGATGTAAGTTTTGCTTTTGGCACCCAGTCTCTTTTTTGGTGGCATATGAGGAACTCCCCCGTTCCCCCTTACATATTTGTTCAGGGAACAATGCCCTCTTCATTGGTGGTCAATGGATAAATGCCCCTAACATTGGTAGTCAGCTTAGAGATGACCCCCACCTACACACACAATCAATTTTCCACCACTTATTGGTAAAGGAACCCCCAGTTACCACCTTGCAGATCATCTTACAAAATTACCAAAACCGATATTGCTTGCTATTTAGTGGTGTTTGCAGTATACCTGTAGAGGTAAATGTAAAAACAAATACACCTAAAACAGTTATGTAGCTACTGCAGTTTACCTTTCTTTATCTTACTACAATTTTAGAATTGCCTATAAAGTCATCTAAGTAATTTAAACTGCAGATCCTTAGCTATGCTATAGCAATAGAAGAACTGAGGTTTCTCTAGATGTAAAACTATATGGCAAGCGATCTGCAGCAGGGTATTATTGCATGAGCTTTACAAGAGAGTCAGGACAACCTACTGAAAATGGTATTACTGAGTAAATGGATTTAAAATAATCTTTAACACCATTGTATAAAATACAAAGAACAACCAGGCAGCTCTAATGGGTATTTAAATCTGTTAAAATTACAGCTGGTGTATAAATGTTCCTAATAATAACGTTGGGCACAGCAATAACAGAACAACACAAAAAATGAATACCTGTGACTGTCGTTAGGGAATATTATTTTAATGGAACAGAGCAAATCAATTATATATAATATAGTCAAATAAAAATAATTTCAGCCAAAAAAACAAAACAAAATTAACAAAAATTAATTACAGTCAGGCATTTATTATTAGGAAGTCAGTAAAAGCACGGCAAATACTATTATTAGAGTTTACTGGCCAAGGTGTGCCCATTCTAGAAAGTTTGTGGAGTAATGCAGAGTGTGGCTGGGAGGTATTGTGGTTTGTGGAAAGAAAGGGGAGGTGACGCGGGTGCCAGGTAGGTGCTTGGAACAGAAGGGTGAAAATGGCAGAGAGGCCCTGTGCCTGGGTGAAATTGAGGTGGGTAGCAGAAAATGTGAATAGCAAGGTTGGGATGTGAAGTGAATAGGATGGTGGAGCTGTTGGGGGAATGAGGAGGGAAGCAGAGAAAGATTCACTGTGCTACTGAAATAGTGGGAGCTTTATGTGTCTGACGTTGTCCAGCTATGAGGGGGGAACTGTGGTGTCAGATTAGGTAGAGCAGGGGACGGTGTAAACGGTATTGATGAGTTTGGGGGGAACAGTGGTGGAAAACAGTGTTTAAGTGGAGGTTAAAAGAAAGGTAAAAGAGTGCCAAATCAGGATGGGGAGTGAAGAACTCCCGTGTCTCAATATGGATGTGGAGTGTCAGGGAGTTGGATCAAGAGTGAGAAGGGTATGTGTTTGTGGTGATGGGGGGAGTGCAGCAGTGCTTGTCCAATGACTTACTAGATGGGGAAGAGTCCTATTTGTCTGTCTGGTGTGCTGCCTAGGTATTGGCCACAGGAACTTATACAGATAGTCCCCCAGTTATGGAAATCTGACATACGAATGACTCCTAGATACAAACGAGGCTTCCCTGCTCACTCGTGTGCAGGATGGAGGCTTGATGGGGGAGGGGGTGGTTCCCATGACTTGCAGAAGAAATCTTTTGCTAAACACAGCTGAGGTTGTGGGTGATCTTAAGGACTGAGCTCTTCTGCAACATATTGTAACTCTTTTTGCATATCAAAGCGTATAAAGGCTGCATAAAGTTTCTTATTCTTTGTTTGTGATTAGCTCACAGTGAGGATTTTATACAGTAACTGACACCACACTCCCTAATAATATGTTGAGACAAACATCTGTCCTAATTGCATTTATTAAAATAATGTGTATGTTCTGACTTACATACAAATTTAACTTATAAACAAACCTACAGTCCTTATCTTGTATGTAACCCGGGGACTACCTGTAGTCATATTAGTTCAATTTTTGTTTGCTGCCTTCATTCCCTGTCACAGAAACATAACAGATAACACATTTCTAGAGGATCTGGGAAGACGGACAGTCCACGGTCAGTTGCCAGGTGTTCCACAGATACACAGTACAGGAGGATCCTCAGAGGCGGGTCCAGAAACAGAACCAAGGTATCAGTACACCAAACAAGGTATCCAGGGGTTAGGACAAACCGAGTCAGGGTTCACAAGTAAAAGTAGGTCGAAGAAGCAATCAACCTAAGGCACAGAAAACCAACAGAATGTCACAGCACAAGCACAATCTAAACACTACATTGGGTAACTGGTGCTTGGGAGCTGAAAAAAATATTTAAATGGGGACACTGGTCCTAGTGGTAACTTCTACAACGGAAATTCTGCTCATTTTAAGAGATTTGAAATTGGAAAGTGAATTTTCCCTAATGGTACACAAAAAACTGGCAGGAGTTTTAATGCTTCAAAAACTAATTCAAAAACAAAATAACTTAAAAGTTGGGTCTATCTAAATGTTAATTTCCAAAGTTGGGAGGTATGACTAAGCTACAAATTGCAATGTTTTAGTATCATCAATCTTTTTTTATAATCACTTCTCTTGCAGCACATTGATTTTAACAAATGTCACAAGTAGGTTAATGAATGCTACATAAAATTAAAAATCTCCTGTGTAGATTAGTGTTTATTGAATAAAGGCGTGCAAGGTGATCTAAATCAGCCGTGCTTTCTCCTGCAGTTCTTGTATAATCAGAGCATTGGTTGGCAGTGTATGCATAAGGTAGAGGACATGACCTTCCTCATTTCCCCCTTCACATCCTCATTTGAAATCTTAAAAGTCGAGACACGGTTACAGTATTAAATTTGAGAACAAAAAGTAAACTTCCTCAAAAATTGTTTTGCAGGTGCAAGTATTTGCAAAATCAATACATTTTCTGGTGAGATTGATGACAATATAAGGAAATACGAAAATGCAATACCAATCACTATTTGTCACAATGTTGAGAGGAACACACAGGAAAACAATGGCTCATAATAGGAATAAAAGTAATGTAATTGGATTACACTGTGGACCAGAACATGATGAATGACATCTATAAAAAATGTTATACTTTTGACTTAATACATATTTACAAATAACTTTAGCCAAGATAAAAAGGAGTGAGCACAGACCGTGTGTCTCTTTTCTTTCTCTCTCATATGTATATATATATATATATATATATATATATATATATATATATATATATTTATATTGTGAGGGGTTACGCTCAGGATGGCATTTGCTGGGGTCAAAGGACACTTGTCTGGTTCATCCAACTCAGATCACACACCAAGGTACCAGGTTTAAGCTGGCTTGCAGCCAGGTTTATTGAAGGTTGCAGATAAAATAACAAAACAGCAAAAGAAAACTTTGCCTGTCCGGCACTTACTATACATCAGACATCCCTGTCTATCAGCTAGAGGGCTTCTTACTGTCAGCTCAAAACCAAACTTTCAGCAACCTTCTTTTGAGCTCACTTACACAGACTGACTTGAGCTCACTCACCCAGACCGACTTCCTGAGTCTCTCAGCAGAGCTCCCTCACACAGACTGACTGACTGTGTCTCCAAGCAGAGCTCCCTCACATAGAACCCCTATCTGTGTCTCCAGCAGAGCTCCCTCACACAGAACCCCTGTCTGTCTCTCCAGCAGAGCTCTCTCACTCAGAACCCCTGAGAGAGGGCAAGAG
>NW_027317572.1:0-11790 GCF_032062135.1 Pyxicephalus adspersus | reverse complement strand
CTCCCCCGTCTTGCCCAGCTGGCAGGGACGGGAGTGCCCAGGATTCTCCTGGACGATGTTGTGTATGACCCCTCCTCCTTACTGGAGGTGGGGTCTATCTCTCCCCGTACATCCCCGTCTTTTTAGACGAGGATGCTTTGTTGTGACCGGTCTTATGACCGGCCGCAACACTGAGCATGGACATTGGGGGATTAGCCCTCCGCCTCTGCTCAATGATGACGTAGGCTGGCTGGGCCGCCCCCAGCCCTACGTCATCAAACCGGCCTCTGGGTAACCCCCAGATGCCGGCAGGGTGCACATGGAGCTGGGGAGATCCCAGAGACCCCGTCCCTATAAATAGGACGGCTTCTCTGGGATCCCACTGCTTCTCTGCACACATCCACCAAGACCTTGGGACATTACAACGCTTATCCGGGACTCCCCAATGCAGGTTTGTCCCATACTAACCTTCATTCTGTACCAACATTTCTATGAAATAAGTATTTATTTCTAAATCATTTTTGCTCTTAGATTCATTTCTTATTACCACCCTTATTGGGACCCTTATTATTTATTGAATTTACAAATACAATTTATTTTTTGAGCCTAGAAAGACCCTGCTTTCTCTTTTTCTTCTCATCTCTATAACAGATGCTAAATTGAAAGCAGGCATTTTTGTTGGTCCCCAAATCCGCAATTTGATGCGTGATGCCACATTCAGAGACCTTTGGGGTATAAAAGTTGGGAAATGATTGCTTATGTGTAGAAATGCCTCAATGCTGGCTTGGCTGCTCATAACCACCAATGCATTTTAGTTTCTCTGAAATATTTAATTGATTCCTATGATCAAACGTTTATTGTAGAATTCCCTTAGTGAGTCCTGGCCATGTGCTGATCAAATGGTTGCTGCAGGTATTTGTGTGTGTCTTTTGTGCATAAAAAGATTTTTTATTGCAAAGAGGAAAGCCAACATTTCCTTACATATCAATTAATGCCACATCTGTATTAAAAGAGGAAATAAAGTTATCTATATAAATACATTATTATTATAATTAATAATAATAATAATAATAAATAGGATTTATATAGTGCCAACATATGACGCAGCACTGTATATTAAATAGAGGTTGCAAATGACAGACAGTGACACAGGAGGAGAAGAGGTCTCTGCCCCGAAGAGCTTACAATCTAGGAGGTGGAGGAAGAGGGGATATGGAATGGTAGGTGAGTAGTGAGGGGTATAAGAGACAGAAGAAGATAGGTAGGGGAGTATGAAAAGATGGGTTTTGAGGGCTCTTTTAAAGGAGCAGAAAGTAGGAGCAAGCTGAATAGGACGGGGAAGACCAGTCCAGAGAGTCAGGGGGAGCTCTAGAAAAGTCTTGGAGCCGTGCATGTGATGAGGTTATGAGTGAGGAAGTCATTAGTAGGTCATTGGAGGAGTGAAGAGAGCGGCTAGGGGAGTACTATCAGGGCAGAAAGGTAAGTGGGACAAGAACTGTGGAGGGATTTGAAGGCAAAGCACAGGAGCTTGAATTTGATTCTCAGGTGAAATGGAGGCCAATGAAGAAAACTACATAATAATATCCAACTTTCTATTGTCCGGATCCGTGTTTTAAGATACCCACATACCTGATATGTGACTCCAACACTCTGTCCATGCTCTTGTAAAAGGGTCTTGAGGTGTAGTATCCCGTCCAGTAATGATCTTCTCGGTCAGCATAAGAAAAGAAATCTCCGCTGAGTATAGGAAAGTCCGGAGGGCTCATTCCAGGAGTGACTCCCGTTTTCTTGTACAAGGTGTCAAAGTAATCGGATAACGTTCCAAACTGTGCCTGTAGAGGGAGCCCCAGTCAGAGGATGAGATTACATGAACATAAGACATTTTATTTATAAAAAGACCAAATGGATGACTTATAACAGAGAAAAGAAACATTTTTAGAGACGCTCATATCTCCACTGCTCTCATTCTCATTCACACTCCTTTTCTTTTTCTGTCTTGTGCACGAGATAATACAGGTGATATTGGATTTGTTGCTATGTGTAATAGAAACACGTCTAATTCCTGTAGTTTTGACAGTAATTGCAATATATTACAAGATAAAATAACACTTTTCTTTGAGGTTGTGTGATTAAACTGTATTCTCTCTTCCGTGCGGATGTGAGACTGAATGATTTCAATGTGTTGATACAGAATGAACAAGAAATGCGAAAATAATATCGAAAAAACGGCATAATTTATCAGCCACGAGTGCTCTGCCTTAGTACAGACTACACTGAATTTTAGAGTTATTTATTTTAGACTTAAATAAAGATTTCTTAAAGTTTTATCTTTTTTCCTCCTCATTACCAGGATAATGATTTAAATGAATCCAATCAGTTTTTATTAGATGATTTTTGGCCGAGTGATATCATCAATGGGTCTGTTTCTGTTGTCAATGCTTTTCTTAAAGTGGAATTAAAACATACCTAAACTCAGAACGTTGCGCATTCTTGACATTACATCCTTGGGACTCTTGGCTGCTCCTTCTGCGCATGCCCGAGCATCTTGGGCGTGTGCAGAAGGAGCCCTTTCATCAATAGGGAAAAAAACTGCCAATCACACACATGCGCAGTAAGATCGGCAACTTTTTCCATCAATCTACGTCCCCCAATTTTTCGCGTGAAAAAAACACAGAAGAAGAGAGAAAAAGATATTGGTGCCTCTGCGCCGGGCCGAAGACAGATACCGGGACGACATGGGACCCAATGGAAGAAACCTCCCGACGGATCGACTACGCTGCAGGATTGAAGGTAAGTGTAATTTTATTGTTTTGGGTAAGTTCTGAGTTTACTTCCGCTTTAAATTAGAGATTAAGATAAACAAAGAGATGTATAGACAGAAACAGTGTTTTTTTAAGTGGCAATATAAAATATTAACAATATAGTGAATATAAAAAGAGTTGAATCAAAACACTGATTACAGAAGGTTTAATTAGTATAATCCCAAAGATTAGTATGGGGTTTTCTGGGATATTAAACTAGACACAAAGTACCTGCATTGTAGTTGAAGTCCATATTTCCCATAGGGGGGTAATTTACTTGAAACACTTTAAACAGTATCTTAGCTCTCCTATGCCTAACGTGTTTTGCCTTCTTATGCTTCCTCAGGGGAGCACGAGGGAGGTAATTACCATCATACTAAGATACATAATATAAACATAAATGTAGGTTAAATCAGAGGTCATGATTTGTGAAGTGAAATATTCAAATGCAACCGGTATGCAATCTTACATGTAAAAGTGGACATGAATAAGAAATATGTGGGAGTTTATATTGGGGTTAGCTTGAAATCAGGAGATAGATATAAGGAGTAAAGCTATTTACACACGTCCAATGGTTCTCGCCCGATAATCAGGTCAGGGCCGATATCAGCCAAGAATCAGGCATGTGTACAGCGCCCGTCGTCCATCGCCCGAACGACCGTCCTGGCTGATCCACGGACGAAGACGATCCTAATGCAAGGGAGGGGGGAGAGCGAGCAGCAGAGTGGACCATAAATATTAGTGGACCATGATATGAGTATTAATGTATAATAGGTATTCAAACCATAATATAGGAGGAGAAAGATTTATTTAATGTGCAATATGGGCCTAATTAACAAGTAAAATTATGTTTGGGTTGTGCCAACATCGATGTACAAACAAACTCAGTATAGTAAAAATAAAATCCATCTAACCATTTCTTTGTTTATTTTAGTCATTTTCAGGGGTTGGCAACTGAAACTTGAGAATTAGGCAAGAAAGATCAACTAATATCTTTTCTAAAAATTATGAGCAGGATCGAATTTTTTTTACACTCACCTACTCTTACTCTGCCATTGCTTCGCCATATTTACCTGGTCTTCTTCTGGGTTCCAGATCTTCTGTCATCTTGATTGAATCAAAAAGGAACAAACAAGTACGTATGTGTTGGGACTTTAAGGGCAGCAAAACTTAAGACAATATAGATTTATTTACACTTCTGATAAAATCACATTTGTTAATTAAATGTTATATTACAGTAAAAAATTATATGCAGAGGAGGGAAGCACAAATAAAGCTTCACTGCTATTTTACAATGACAGCTGCAATAATGTGATTATTTGGAAGGACGCTGGGAACATTATAACTACCAAGATCCCAATCAGACTATAACAAGAAGGGCTCTGTGACAATAAAACCATAGCAGAAGTACATACATGAGGCTATGGATGGAAACATTTGCAACTCCCCTCAGACCTCCTTTAATGGCTATTTATATTTTGCACTCATCGCCTTAGGCTACGTACACACGTGCAATAATTGTCGTTGGAAAGGATCTTTTACGATCCTCTCCAATGAAAAATGACTGCACAATGCATGAACAAGTGTTGTACATACAGCACCGTTCTGCTCTATGGAGAATGACGAAGCAGCACTCCGCTGTGCTCTCTACCCTTCACTTTCATTACGATAGTTTGTCCGTAGATCTGCCAGAACGGTCGTTCGGACGAGCGCTGTACACATCCCAGATTCTCGTCTGATATCAGCCCTGAGCTGATTCAGATGAGAACCATCTGACATGTGTACGTAGCCTAAGCTAAAACAATGTTCAGATTGGCCATTTCCATGTATTAGCATTAGTTTTACAATCTAATCAGGGATGACAATGCAACAGGAGTTTGTATTTCTGTCAGCAGAGATTTTCTTCATACCTTTTCTTTATTTTGCTTATATTTTTCCTCCCTTTTTACTTATGTCCCCCTTCATCAATGTGCTAATAAAATAATTTGATAAGACTGGATATTTAATGGCAGACCCAGTGGTGTCATCAGTAGTTCTGTGTACTTCTTTATGCAAGGCAGACAGATCATGGCTGGTGGGAGATGCGGGAAGAGTGCTGTGCAAAAGCAAGAAGCAGTAATAATGCCTAATGCAAATGCAGATGTGGGCTCCTGTGCAGAGCTGACTTGGGGCCCCCTTCACCGAACTGACTTGGGGCTCTTGTGGATTTCTCATGTGGCTGGGGAGGGTACAGGGCACATGTGCAGCAGCACACATTGCACCTTTGCATGCCCGCCCCTGCCCACATGTATTCCCAAGCCTTTGCAATTCAAAGAACTGAATTTCAATTAATTCAGGCTGTACGGGAAGTGGATAGATGATGCTGAATGGCCATCAGCGAGAAGATATCTGATATGCTGCATCATCTAATGCACATATAAAAAGCTGTCTGTGTGCAGTGAAATCAGAGTAAGCAGTTGCAGTGCAAGACAGAAGCCAATGCAACAGTACAAGAGTGAAGGTAATGTCAGACAGCTTTAAACTAGAAGTCCAGCTAAAAATGTTCTGCAAAGTTCTGCAAAGTTGGGGAGAGTTCAACTTGGGGAGAGTTCAACTTGATTGAGTTTTTTTTTACAAAACCTGTGTACCCAATGTACAGGCTGGAAACCTTGCCAATAGGGACATCAATAGCAAAGATCTGATTTTAACACATCTATTCTAACCAAAAATAAAAAGACTACCATTCCATTATACTCTATGTAACCTATAAAATGACAATTGAAAAAACAGACACTGCCACCTGGGGTTATTGTATACACAGTTAGATTATATTCATTAAAAACCTATTATATATACTCAAATATAAACCAAGATTTTTCCCCTCAAAATGCCATTAGAAAGAAATCTCAATTTATACTTGGACAAGACCTAATGGCATTTCCTGCACTTGTCTCTGGTTTGACAGATTAAACTTGTCAAATACCAGGAGTTTGTAACATACTTTACATGAGTACTGTCTATTAGTGGACAACAATAATACATGAAAGAACATTTAAGAGCAAGCAATACATCATAACCAACTCAAAAGTACAAAATTGTTTACCTGTAAAAAGTGGAGAAGATAAACTGCTTAAGCCCATGCAATTTTAATTTTTCCCCTTAAAAAAATATTTCAAAAAAACACCATGGATGTATTTATTCACATTCATTTATTGGCATTTCTATTGATTACTGTTTTGAATGTTAGCAGTGATGGGTGCAATTAGTGCCCAAAGTTTATAGTGAATCAAAATATTTTTCCTGTTTTTTTCATTAGGAACCTTGGTTTATATTTGAGTATATACAGTAATTTGCCATGTGTCCTAACTACAGTACTAATGCACAGCTTTTTGCTGCAAGTTCATACTAGTGGTTTTGTATTATGATATATTGTATAGTGATAAAAAAACACAGAGCAACAATAATTCTATGTAACAATAGGATGCAGAATCGTTGTTTGTTCTTACCAGGATCATTATGTGAGTGTGGAACTACAAACACCTGAAGAGGCTCCGTCTCCCATTCATTAGGGTCATACGTGATGTCAAAGCCTTGTTTCCATACTCCTCCATCCACATTATCAAAAGGCAACTGCGTATATACATCCAGCATCTCTTTGATATGCAAAAAGAAACAACTGCAGAGTTTGTCTTGGTCATTAAAGAGTTACAAGAGGCTGCAGAAAGAGCTCAGTCCCCTAAGATCACCTAAAACCTCAGCTGTGTTTAGCAAAAGATTTCTTCTGCTAGTCATGTAAACCGCCCCCTTCACGCCTGGGTCCTGCACACAGGGAGGAGGGAAGCCCCGTTCGTATCTAGGAGGTGTCCGTAATTTGGATGCCCTTAACGCGGGGACTCTACCTGTATTAGCAGTGGATAGAATGGGCGAGGGTTAGGACCTTTGTCAGGTTGTAACTTCGGTTTGAAACATCACTGGGGAAAATCCCTCTTAGACCCAATAATAACTTTTTAACCTGGACATATAGATGGGAAAAGAGCGACATTGATATTAATCAAATTTTGACTGGAGGTACCCCACACATAACCAAGATTATGTGTAGTTGGAAACAACTTTGTAGAGATATGGGTGATAAAATAAAAATACGAGGATGAACAACGTAACAGACAATGATATGAGTGGTAGGACCTGTATTCTAGAATCTATAAACTAAAATAAAACTTTGAGATTTTTGCAACCTTTCTTAATATAATGCTAGTGGAATAATCTGGGATGTGCTCTGTAACGCATTGCTGCATTGGTGTATACATGGTCCTCAAACCTAAATGACTGGAAGATGACAGTAATGCAGAAGCTTCAATAGAAAGGTAACTTTAACACAAGAGGAAATTATTATTATTTATATTTCCTAAGTTTGGGAAAATAACTTGTATTTGTACCTGTAAATCTGTTTTCTTGCCTTTACTTGTCACAGCAAACTGACAGTCCTGGGGTGATACAGAGTAGAAGCTGGGCCGGGGATCTGGTGGAATGACCCAGCTCCCATTGGGTGTGTGATACGGGATCAGGATAGGCTGTCCGTCTGCATTTGCCGTTAACTCCAGAACGGAATCCTTAATGTGACTGATGATTTCATGATTCTCCTCCAAGAGCTGCTCGAGTTGTTCTATCCGGTTCTGCAGGACAGAAATCTGGCTCTATTTTGGGGAAAAACAAAGAAAAAAGTTTGAACATTTCTAAATAGTAATTCAATTTCAAAATATAAAAAAGAGCAAAGTCCTACAACATAAATAAAGGAACTGGAGCCAATCTCCTGGAAGGAAATGGGATTCTTCAACCAGACAAGACAAAGATGTATAACGATGATGGAGGAGATCAGACTAGGGATTTCGGACCCACCAGAGAAAAAATTAGCCCATCCTCTTTTTTCGGTACCAGGTCCCACCAGAAGGCCCCAAAAACTATTTTGGGGGTCATATGGCTGGGGCTAACCAGCGGTTTTCTTCTGGTTCCCCTGTGAGCCATTCCACCCCTAGTTATAGCACTGCCACCATTTAGTCCCTGGAAACCTGGTTAATGCTGGAGAGCTGTGATCAGCATCTATTTAGTCTGAAGTTCATATTCAATAGAAAATTTTAACCTCCTGGATGCAACAATGTGAAAGCATTTATTATAGAAACCATTTAGTTTCACTTTTTATGAACAATAGTTGAGAAAGACAGATATAAATGGTTGTCCTGTGCAACACAAACAGTTCTTTTAGACACCAAGCTACCCTGAAAACAAAAGTTGGACATGTGTAAAATGAAAATGTTAAAAAATTAAAACAGCAACTACATAAAATACATGACTATGACTATAATTAAATAGTATCTTATATTTATGACCTGCAATTTTCACCTATAGCTTTGTACTTCACAGTGACTGACAGGTTAGGCCAAGGATAGACCAAATAAAGAAGCTTTTTACAAAAAAATAAAAACAAAAAGTTAGTTTTTTCACCTCCAATAAATTGGACTTTTAAGGTACACTAAAAGGAAAAAATAATTGATACATCATTTACAATAAAACACATAAATTGCAATTGCAACTTGTGTGACCCTGCTAGCATAAAACACGGTCCATAATAGATTAAAGTCCTCTGACATTTGTGACCTTTCTGTTGCAAATAAAAATCTATATAAAATGTTTTCCTCTACGCATTTCCCATTCATTACATCTACATTACATCTTTCACTATATCTTGTAGTCACACAAAAATTTACAAATGCCGAATAGGTCACAAGTTGCAAAAATTATCAATGTCTTAAAAGGGAGGACATCGTCTAGAGCCAATATGTAGTTATTTGGTGACTATTCATAATCCCCCTCACCAAGTCGACGGCTACATGTGCTGAGAGTCAAAGACAATTATCTATAGAAAAAAAAACCTTGGGCACCATAAAATGCCAGATGGTACTTATAGCTTGCCACCTCTTTGTTCTCCATGATTGAAGTTTCCTTCTCAGTCTAATCTGATAGTGACAGCTGAGAACACTATGGGCCTGATTTATTAAAGCTTTTTCATTTGGTAGAGCTGAGTGATTCAGCAAATCTGGAATGGATCTGGTACAAGATTGAAAACATTTGCTAACAAATAGCAAATGACTTTTAGGAAATCCATTCCAGGTTTGCTGGATCACCCAGCTTTACCAATGAAACTATCTTCTCCAGTCTTGGAGTTTTAATAAATCAGGCTCAATGCCTGGCATTCTCTAAAGTAAGTTTATTGGTCAGGGTCACTTTAGCAAAAAGTCTGCTGTCGTCGAAAATATTATAGCACCCCCCCCTATTTAACAAGCTCTGTTTTATAGATCTTCTGTTTTGCTAGATTCCAGAACGATTTTTACTCCTGAAATCTCGTTTATATAAACCATTTTATAAAGTATGTAATTCATGTACAGCATCTCTTTAATGGCCTATTAAAAACCATATTCGGCAGACATATTCTGCTTTATGGAAGCAATTTATCTTTGAACGACTTTGAGCAATTCAGAAGTAAAACATTTACTGTCCTCCAACCGAACCCAATCCCAAATCTTATTTGCTGTATCAAGTATGAAACTTCAGCATTGAGCGTCTTCTGCCGTACAAGAAGAAAAGAGGTCAGGCAGAGGTGTATGGGAAAAAACAGACATTATGTAAGTGAACGCACACATCACAGCAGAAAATGTGTCACTGCTCCATGAAAATGAAATATGGAGATTAGACGCTGTTTTAAGTGGAAATATTGAAGGTCACAGATGCATCATTCCAAAAGCTTGTCTGGGCTCTTACCGTGATGCTAGAAGGCGAATGTAATTATACAGAGTTCCAAATCCATGCTACAGTGTAAATATTTTATAGCTGTATAATGCAGACTATATAAATAGGTTCTGCTATAGGAGGGGCTGGAAGAGATCCTCATCATAGCTCGATACGCAACTGACCTTCACTTATTCTCTAAAAGTCCTTCATACAATTATATGGTAACATTCAATGGATATACAATGATAACATCTCCTCGTACCCTGGGAAAGTTGCCTCCGTTCTGTCTCCTTCATGAATAAATATTTGTAACTTTGTAAATATATACAGTTTATTTTTTTTAATATATTTGACTTTTGCCACTGTTTAGGATTGTGTTTTATTAACTACAAAGATAAAAAACATTTTTGCGATGCATCTATTTTTTCTACCATTTACAATTAAAGTTGGCATTATAACTTTTTCGATTTTATTTACCCATCACAAGATATCATTTCAACAACACATTAGATTTTTTTTACCACTCTAAAGTATTTACAATTACATTGGGAGTGGGTGGGGAAGAAATAAGTGCACAAATGATAATGGTTTTGTTTGCTGTTTTTTGCTTTTTAGTTCCGTGTGTTGTGCGGTGTAAAAACAACTCCAATGACAAATAAATTGAAGGTATAAAAAAATTTAAAAAAAGGGAACTCACTGTTACCTTCAGCCTTTTGTGCACTTATAAAAATACATAAATGTGGCTTTAGGTGAACTGGTGCTTTGACCAGGCATGCCGGCCGTAGCTGAAGGCTAAGAGTTCCTTTAGTGATTGATTATTTTTCCATTCTGGTTACCTGGGGGAGAAAGGAGATACCTGGGACTTCTGGTATGGAAGGAAGGAGGGGGGGGGGGGGCACATAACTCCCATGTGACAGCTCTAATGCGTTCTGACTGGTCATCCATGCACCCAGAGCAGTCACATGGTGTGAGAAGAAATCTCAGTCCTATGTAGGCATCAAGTTTTAGGTTCTTTGCAAACCAAGAGTTGACCTGTCTCAAATCACTATTGCCCAGCCATATTGCCCATCACTTTGAAGGACCAATAGCCAATCCTAGATCTCTGCCATTCAATATTAGAAACTTTCCTTCATGTAATACAGGCTTTCTCAACCAGGGTTCTGTAGAATCCTAGGGTTCCTCCAGAGCTTGCTAGGGGTTCCTTGATCTATGTGCAATTTGTACCTCTCAGGTCAGTATAAGTGACACCAATGATCTTTTTGGCTATCTGTAAGGGTGACATTCTTCCCATGGCCAGCAATGTAAGAGGCATTCTTCCTACTGACCACCATGATAATATACTGCGAGCTATGGATATAGAAATTATAGCAGGAGTTCCCTGAACAAATGTTGAGAAACACTGATGTAATATAACTTGAGGTTTATATATGCTGGCTTTTTAAGACTTATCTACAACCTTACAAAGTCTTCCTCATCCTATCGGATCTCATCGCACACCTTGGCCGGTCAGCAAACCCCAGCCGTACAGAGTACTGTATAAACAATAGCTAAAAAGATGAATACAATATAAATTGCTTTAATAATACTTAATAATATATAATACATTTTACACGGGTCCGTATTGGTGAGATTTATCTTTTCAATTTCCTGCAGTGTGTTAATGACTGCCCAGGGATGGCTTTTTTTTTCTCACCAGTTCAGTAATTATTGTTCATGGCGGGTAAAACTAATTTACTTGCTAATTGTTTCTTTTTAAAACAAGTGACCCTTGCAAATACAAAGCTGCCCTCTCTGAAAATTGGGAGACACGTTTTGCTTTAAAACAAACAGCAGAGCCGAGGAACGTATCTGTCTCGTAGGCAGTTCAAACATAGCTTGTGTCCTACTTTGTTTAATCCCATGTTAATGACAGACTGGGAGCAGGAGATATTTTTAGCTGGAGCTCTGGATCGGTGACAGAAACATATACTATACAAGACAAGGGTGCTGGCAGGACTAATACCGGCAGCTATGGGGTGTGAAATCACGATCATCTTAACAATATTATCATAAGCAAGTGTAAAACAAAAAGGATCATGGAGAACGGGAGACAACCAACGCAACATACCAGGCCGGCAAAGCAGATCTCCAGGCAAACAACTTTAAATGGCGATTGCTTTACATAGTAGTGGTTTGTAATTTAATTCGGCCCAGCCTGTGACCCAATCACCCTGGCAGATGCTACAGCCAAGATGGTGACCTTCATTTT
>NW_027317571.1:6005-11821 GCF_032062135.1 Pyxicephalus adspersus | reverse complement strand
AAGTATGTAATTCTGTAGCTAGGTAGAAACACCAAAAGCCAATTGTCTAGCACTGATCACTTACTATTTAAATCAAACAGTTCCCTCCTATTTATTATATACTTAAAACTTAAAAAGACTTTACTACAGACATATATTATTCTACTTTGTGTGTGGCTACTGAATCAGACTAGCTTCTATTTATCCAGCATGTTCCTTTTCTTCTCTTCAGGTACTATTAATCGTTCTTTCTGTTAAATGCCACCTACACCTACAGAAATGAAAAACTGTTTAAAAATGACTTCACATACCAAGCACTGCAATGATTAACCCACAAGCTCCATCCCATACAAGAAGGGACTACTAAAACATTCAAGTTATACTGGATGCTGTGTCACAAAGCCTCTGTTTCTATGTCCTTCATCTAGCTATCTGCAGCATGCAGATAATAGGCTTGGGATGATATATTCAGCCATGCTATTGAACATAGAAGTAATAAAAGGCCATTCTACAGGCACTGCATCCTATAAATGACAGTACCTAATCTTATGTAACAAACCCAGGATTTCTGCCAACAGCCTCCAAATTATCACAATAAGAAAACCTCAATTCTGCAACATTGTTTTACAACTATACATATAGGTAGCTGGAGAAATGCAACTTCTGTCTCTAAACAGTCTGCCTATTTATAAATAACACTAGAAAAGGCAATATAATATATATCAGCATACAAAAATACATAATTTAATATATATAAAATATATTTAAAAAATGATTTGTATTTTGGTATAATATTTGTATCCTACTAAAAAGTTGGGAGGGTATCTTGAATATGCTGCTTACATCCATATAAAACAACACAAGTACCAATAGTAAATGGGAACTTGTCCTGAGCTATAGATATAGCTATTAGTCAGCACGATAGATAAGAGATGGAAAAATTGGGCTCTGACCCAGTAGGGATGACTTTGTAAGATAAATAAATAAGGCGAAACTGTCCTCACTTTGTTCATCCACTCATGCGCAAGCATACTTTTTTTTTTTTCTTTTTTTTTTAAAAACTTTTTCTTCTACATGATTGCAAATATTCTTTGAAAAAATAATTTTTCACTGTACCATATTCACTAAGCTCAGTGACAATTAACATGAACTGAATTCAGTCTTACCTTTTTATTGGCACACTTATAGATAGTCCTCATATGTCCTAAAAGTGAATAATCCCATTCCCTGCACAGTATTACACAGCCTGTCTAGGAATGCCTATTTGCAGTGTGTGAGAGGCAGTGCTGAGAGCGGAGAAATCCCATGTCCTTGCTGAGGTTAACTATTATATGCATTGTGGTGCATATTTCACACAATCGTCTGCTAAACTTACACTAATGATGTATGGTGATGTCAAATGCTGTTAGGTGAGCCATGATACTACAGGATTGTGTACCCTTAGGAGGTGGGGTTTGTAATTTTCTGTGCGGTCTGAAGTCAGAAAAAAGTGATAACAAAAGTTAGTGAAAACTATTCAGGAAACTATACTAATGAAGAATTGGGGATAGGCCAGCAGAATAGGAGAATCATATACGGCACTAGAGATAAGCAAGGTGACCACACTACTATGTGACAAACAGTGGCAGCTCAGGAACCAACAGCTGATCAGGACTTGTCACACTGTGCGCTGACTTACAGCCTAATGACCAAGGAATTAATCATGTTCCCACTTTCCTAAATATGGCTTTAGAACAATGGCTACAGATTTTCTAAAAGTGGAAAACACTGAAAAGTGTTCTACACCTTTTCCTTTTTTATTACAAATTGGCTGCATAACATGAGACACAAGTATGAAAGATTAGTTGTTTTTTCTCCTTTTGGTTGTGCAGAGATTCACATTGCTTGTCCTTACTGGACTGTATACAACCACAAAATGGCAATATTTTTACACCCACAGTGTTCCTATTTCTGGTCCCATCAGATGAGAAAATCCCTTTCCAAAAAATTTGCATGCCTGGTGGAATTAGTGAAATACATGTTGCAAAACAAACTACAGGAGTCTAAAAGTTAAGGTCATATGTTACTGAGCAATCAAAACAAGATAAATTGTATGTGATAAGTCTTTCTGAAATCACCCTACAATTTCCCACCATTTCAAAACAGGCAAACTCTAAGAGATATTATTCTAGATAAACAAAATCCCCTGTGTACAGAAGTTTCTAATGCTGTTTACTTAGATAGAAATGCTTTAATTATATTTTAAAGAAAAAATCTTTTCATGACAAGTTCACCAGGAAATTTCTGTAAGTGGAACACTGAAAAATGTATAGCATCTGAAATAGAAACAGCACATCTTCCGAAGTGACTAGACCGGTTTTAAGTAAACATATGCTAACATACTTTAAATGCCAGAAACAATAACTGTCCAAAGAACTACTATTCCAATCTGATTCACGTAATATGCTGGCTAGAGAAGGGCACAGGAGGTAAATAGCTTCCAGAAGTACATGATTATATTCTAAAGACTTACAATAACATCAACACGGAGCACACAAATACATGGTACAGCAACTAACTGGAAGATTTCACATCAGCAAACATCCAAAGTGGTTCTAAACACACACACACACACACACATATATATATATATATATATATATATATATACACACATATATCCTATATGGATCTGGCACAACAGTAGCAATTGATACAGGATGTTATGGTTTAGCATTTCTGCTTGCTATGTAGAGCCAGGACTAAGCCCATCATGGCATGTGATCATATTATATTCCTCCTCTTTACAGAGTGAATACCCTGTATTGGGAGGGCTATGTACCCTATAGATCTGATCTGCCAATGATGGGGTGGTGAAGTGAATCGAGCGGTACAATAGGCTGTGTATAGACTTGGGAAGCCGGGCACAGCGGTGGCAATACTTCAGAGGTTCCATAGACCTGCACATCATTACCACCAAGAAGACAGAGGAACTGGTAGAACCAGCCTACAATTTATCAAGATCCTTTTACAAAAATGAACATTGATACTTTGCTGTTTTTGCCTTTTCTAGGTTTACAAACCAGTGTAATTCCTGCAGACCAAGCTCAACCAACTCAACTCAACCAACAAGCCTCCAATGTGTATGAATAGTATGGATTTGATGTTTGGTGCTGTACACTTATCACTGTAGAAAAGTTTGAACTTTACCTTGGCATTACTAAGTGTTTGTAATATTATTTCTGAGCCCTCATTACATGTGACAAGGATACTAAGAGAGAAATAATTGCTGGCAGCGTGATACTCAGGCTCCATCAGCCTGGCATGTGTGATGTACATGGTCACCTGTGGAGTGTAATAGGATTATGTCAGCCATTGGGGGATTATAGGGATGGGGGGAGGTGTTACCCCCGGTACCTGGAAGAAGGGGGATGGGTGACTCACCTGCACAGCGCCGGGCCCCGGAGAAGATGTACCCGCAGCACAGGTCACACCAGGCGGTCAGGGCGGACTCGGCCCGAAACTTGTGTCCGCCTCCCGGCTTCTGCGGCTGGAAGATATAGCGGACGTCTGGGGGCGGCCGGTGAGCTCTGACCCTCCGCCGGACTCCGGGGGGAACCCCTGGCACTGCCCCCACTCTACCCAGGATGTGAGGAGGAGACTCCCTCCTATCACCCAGCGGAGACAGCAGAGCCCGGACAC
Organism: Pyxicephalus adspersus; assembly: GCF_032062135.1. Lineage (NCBI taxonomy): Eukaryota > Metazoa > Chordata > Amphibia > Anura > Pyxicephalidae > Pyxicephalus > Pyxicephalus adspersus. The sequence goes on along the minus strand of NW_027317571.1, from coordinate 8,161 downwards.
CGGGAGCCCGAGTCAGAGCAGACATGTCGGGATACAATGAGAGCAGCAGCCGCCAGAGTCACTGCACGGGCTGGAGGAGACACGATGACAGCACTCACACCTCTCATAGACACGCCCACAAACACCAGTCACACTGCACGACACGCCCCCTAGATAGTGTCTGTGTTATGTACACACACTCGAGTCCTCCTGTCCCCGCCCACCACTTATCATGTCCCCGCCCCTCGCCTCAAACAGGCCAAGGCACCCTTGTCCAAAGTAAACCATGGCCCACGTGACGCACTGTACTGATAACGTGTTTATTTCTGATGGAAAGACATATTGAGAAGAATTGGTAGAGGGTCGGAGTTCTAACTGCCAGTCAGTCATTGAGAGAGCAAAAGCCTAATTTCTGGCCTATTTATTTAGACATTCGAGCACCATGCGCAATGGGTGAATGCATTATCATAGAGAAATCAATACAGGCTTAGGTAAACATTGAGGCTCAGTCACAACATTCATCACATTGGTACACTGGGTTGTTATTGGCACCCCTATAGACTGGGTTTACTACTCACCCTACATGCAACACAAATAACACTTTATGCTTTGGTGAATGTCAGATTCACTGCTTAAAAAAAGTCCACTCCAATGCACTTATAACGTGTAAATCAGCCCAAGCTGATCCCAGCCAGGAAGGAATGAATTCCCCATAGGGATGCGTGGGAGTGATGTCACTCTGGCCAATCATGATGGCTAAAGAGGTCGAAAATAAGGACAGGCGGGTGTACTAAAAATAATTGCAATTAGTAGGTAGGTTTATTTTATTATACAAGGGGCATCGCCTGTCCTTTCTGCAACAACCTACCTGCTCACACTTCAGTTTTTTTTCAACATTAGTGCAACATTAATAAATTCTCTGTACACCTCAGATCACCTGAAAGCTACAGTGTTTTATAGATACAATAAAACTAAAATCTGTTGAACAGCAACTGTTACATATTCAAAATAATAAAATCATTTTTTTTGTATTCACAGTATATTACAAATATATACATATATCTCTGGCACAGAAATTACGGACAAGGAGGCAGGCAGGGGGTTAAGGTCCACTGTAAAGCCAAGATGGAAATATGCACAGCAATTCATATGCAGTCCACATTCCGAAGACCACCATCCATAGTCAGAGCCCCAAACCTAGAACAGGCAGAAAAAAAAAATGAGTCAACTTTGATGCAACAAAAAATTGAATTTTATAAGAATAACTTAAATCGTACCAAAACTCAGAAATTTCACTTTACATAAAAGAGTAGACAAGCCTTTTATGTAAAGTAAAATTGTTTTAAAAAAAAAAATAAAAAAAAATGTGGGAATCGAAATCAAGAATGAATGGGAGCGCAAAGCCACCTGGGATACCAATGTCACGCATCCCGGGAGGTGCTCCTTCTGCGCATGCCTAATCTCATGCATACGCATGAACCACGAAGAAGAGGAGAAAATGGGGGTGCCCGGAGCGCTGGCTCCGGGACGGATGCTGGGAGGACGCGGGACCCGATGCAAAACACCCCTGGATGGAACAGACTGCCCTGCAGGATTAAAGGTTTTTTTTTTTTTTTTTGGCACTTTTCAGTTTAGTTCCTCTTTAAGGCTGGAAGAGAGATTCTTTACGGTTCCTAATTACCATGGATGCCAATGTCAGCGTAAAAAACTTTTCTTGCCAGTAGTGTTTACCTTTCCAAAATGTGATTATTTTCAGCCAACTCTTTGACAACCCCTTCCATTTCTTCTTTCAGTTTTCGCATTCTGCAATAAAGGGAACATGCATATAATAATCTAATCTAAATACAGTGTTATTTAAGCAAGCAGATTTTGATTTTCAAGTGACATCCACTGGTAGTCTTATAAACGTGTGATATGAAAAGCATTATCATTGTGAACTACAAAGCAGAGCCTAATATTTAAAATATATCATGTTTTCACAAAACAAAGGACAATGTAACCCATACTTTCTGTGAGTAAAATTACTCTCTGTCTTCAAGAAAGGTTTTTGTAATGGAGAAACAAGTGCAAGCTGTACTTGTACTTACTGCACCACTTCCTAATATTACCAGAAACAGGCCAATTTCACAATTGAATACTAGAAAATGTGTCCAATGGTAAGTAGTATATCAGCAAAA
>NW_027317571.1:0-2145 GCF_032062135.1 Pyxicephalus adspersus | reverse complement strand
GACCTATCATATGTTAATACCATAATAAATTCTGTGTCCCCTGAGTATCAGTTAGTGACTATGAATTATGTCAGTGCTATATTAATGCCATAATTACTTCTTGGCCAACTATTCAAAGAATAAATACCTGAAGAACTTTAAGTCAGGAGACAGGTAAAAAAAAAAAGTTAAAACGAGAACAATGATATTGAGTATGGCAAAGACATTTTAGTGTGTCTTAGTTGGAAAGAGAACAATGAACACCAAAGACATAGAAATGTACTAGAATACTGAAACAACATTAGATAAAGGGGAACAAGAGCAGACACAACTGGGCACGTCCAAAACAGAAATGACCCTGCAAGAAGGAAGAAGCAAGGACTAATTTGCTGTTGGGTGAGGAATTTGGTGAGCAAGGATGTAAGCCAGCATGAAAACAGACCAAAAAAAAAATACAGAATGTCTCTCAGTCCTGAAGAAACCCACAAACTGTCTGAAAGACAAAATCACTTTAGGCATTTAACTTGTGTTTTCTGTCGAAACAAGAAGAATCTAGCTCCTGATGTGTTGTCATGGAAGACAAAAATTGGCACATTTCTGAATCTTCATTCAAACTAGGCAACAAATATAAATTAGTTTTTTTTTTTTTTGAGGGGTACAGAATGGACGAATATTTCTGATCTGCCAACTGCTCACGATCTTCCAAAGTTGGATGTATGGCGTAGTTTACAATTGCATCATTTTCTCCACTCCCTCCCACTACCATCCAATTTTGTGCGTCCTCTGTCACAGGTGGAATTAGTGTGTGTGGCCACGGGCCCCGTTCGGGGAACTCTCTCTAGTGCTTATCAGCTGCTTTTGACAGACCTCACCCCCTCATCTTTACCATTTCTAAATAAATGGGAATGTGACCTTAATACTACATTCTCCCCAGAACAACGGGAACGCCTTTTGTACACGGGTCACTTCTCATGATGGGAGATCCGATAAATTTCGTAAAACCTGGTTTTATTGGATACAATATACCACCACCAGGCGTATCTTTCAGTACAAAGCGAGGCTGATGATATATTTTGATAACGAAGCTGCTATTGAACTTGACGTTCCATGATCCAAATCACACTGTATTTGGCCAGTAATTAGTCAGACCGGCAATGCCATGTTCCTCCCCCCGCCCTTATTTCTATCCCTCTCTTTCTTTGTTTTGTCTATAATATGGAAATTATCAGTGATCTGTCGGTTTACTTACTTTCTGTCACTTGGGTGTGTGCCTTCAACACTTAGCCAAGAGTCTGTAAGGATACCTCCAGGAGATAATTCACTTTTCATATCTTGCAAAGAAGTTTCTAAGTTTTGATGTGAACTGGAAATCTGAAATATATAGGCAAACTACAAGGAAAACTGTCCAAATGCAAAATTTACATTTATTTGATTTAAGAAACCACTATAAAAAGACAGAAACTGCAAAATGTTAAGTACATAGTTTAAAGCTGTATAACTGCTTACAACAGGCAATGGTTTATATCTATTCTAGGTTTCAAGCTGTACTGTACATTTGATCTTTTTATCTAAATACTCACTTAAAAATGTATTCTTTCACATTCACACTAAACATCAACTATTATAGTTTCACCCACCACAGCTTTTGCAATAAATAACAATATCAAATAATTAAGTGTTACTGTCAGACAAAAAAGGTAGTTTGAGGGTAACCTGTAAATTTGAATGTGGTCAGTTAGATCAGTGGCAGAACACTCACCCGCAGGAGTTTGGAATGTATATCATATATTTCCGGTTCCAAACTTATCTGCATCACATGTTCATATCTGTGATTACACAGGAAATAAAATGATTTACCTAGAAACAGGAATAAGCCTTATCCCTACAGTAAATACTGCAAAAAGAAAAAAGGAAACAGACTGACTTCCTCCCAATAATTAAAACAATGTCTTACTATATTGCTGTACCAGTACTGTACTATAGGGCTCTAACATCCTGGTATTTATTTCAGAAGGCAAAGAGCAAAGTTGTAAGGCAGTAACCCACACAAACCCTAAGACCTACTACACAGAGATGATTTCAATTTCAGTTATATAATTTCAAAAAAGCATGTCTACTTATACAGTGAGTAGTATTCAGGGACTCGTCTAATAAAAAATAATAATA
>NW_027317570.1:0-11838 GCF_032062135.1 Pyxicephalus adspersus | reverse complement strand
CCAACCCTGACTACCTACAACACATCTCCTACACCCCAAAACCTAACCCTGACTACCTTCAACACACCTTTCTACACCCCACAACCCAACCCTGAGTACCTACAACACACCCCCTACGCTCCAAAACCCAACTCTGACGTCCTACAACACATCCCTTACATCCCACAATCCAACCCTGACTCCCTACAACACATCTCCTACACCCTACAACCCAACCCAAACTACTTACAGCACACCTCCCAAAACCCACAACCCAACCCTGACTCCCTACAACACACCTCCCACATCCCACAACCCAACCCTGACAACCTACAACACACCTCTTCGACCCCACAACCTAAACGTTACTACCTATAACACATCTCCTACTCCCCACAAACCAACCTTCATCACAACTACTACTTCCCACAACCTAACCCTGAATGCCTACAGCACATTTCCTATACCCCAGAACCTAACCCTGACACCCTACAACATATTTCTTATTCTCAACAACCCAACCGTGATTACCTACAACACACCTCCTACACCCCACAACCCAACCCTGACTACCTACAACACACCTTTGTGAACCGCACAACCCAACCCTGACTACCTACAACACACCCCCTACATTCCACAATCCAACCCTGACACCCTACAACACAACTCCTACAACGCACAACTGAACCCTGACCACCTACAACACACCTCCTACACCCCACAACCCAACCCTGACTACCTACAACACATCTCCTACACCCCAAAACCTAACCCTAAATACCTACAACACATCTCCTACACCCAACAACCCAACCGAGATTACCTACAAGACACCTCCTACACCCCGCAACCAAACCTTGATAACCTACAAGACACCTCCTACACCACACAACCGAACCCTGACTACCTACAATACATCTCCTACACTCTACAACCCGACCAAGGCTAGCTACAACACACCTACTGCACCCCACAACCCAACCCTGAGTAACTACAACGCACCATTCTACACCCCACAACCCAACCCTGACTACCTACAACCCACCTTTCTACTACCCACAACCCAACCCTGAGTACCTACAACACACCCCCCGACGCTCCAAAACCCAACCCTGACTCCCTACAACACATGCCCTACATCCCACAATCCAACCCTGACTCCCTACAACACACCTCCCAAACTCCACAACCCAACCCTGACAACCTACAACACACCTACTACACCCCACAAACTAAACCTTATGTACCCTAAACTAAACCTAAAAGTACAACACATCTCCCACACCCCACAACCCAACAGTAATAACCTACAACACATTTTCTACACCCCACAACCCAACCCCGATAGCCTAAAACATACCACTTACACCCCACAACCCAACCCTGACTATCTACAACAAATCTATTACACCCCACAACCTAACCCTGATTACCTACAACACATCTTCTACACCCCACAACCCAACCCTGACTAGCTACAACACACCTCCTACACCCCACAACCTAACACTAAGTCCCTCAAAACACCTTGCTGCACCCCACAACCCAACCCTGACTACCTACAAAACACCCCTTACACTCCAAAACCCAACCCTGACACTCTACAACACATCCCCTACATCGCACAATCCAACCCTGACTTCCTACAACACATCTCCTACACCTTACAACCCAACCCAAACTACGTACAAAAGACCTCCTTCAACGCACAACTCAACCCTGACTCCCTACAACACACCTCCTACACCCCACAACCCAACCCTGACAACCTACAACACACCTCTTCCACCCCACAACCTAAACCTTACTACCTGCAACATATCTCCTGCACCCCACAACCCAACCGTAATAACACGTTTCCTACTCCCCACAATCCAACCGTGATTACCTACAACACACCTCCTACACCCCCAACCCAACCCTGACTACCTACAACACATCGACTACATCCCACAACCTAACCCTGATTGCCTACAACACATCTCCTATACCCCAGAACCTAACCTGACACCCTACAACACACCTCCTACACCTGACAACCCAACCCTGACTACCTACAACAAATCTCCTACTCTCTACAGCCCAACCCTGACTAGCTACAACACACCTACCACACCCTACAACCCAATGGTAATAACCTACAACACGTTTCCTACACGCAACAACCCAACCTTGGTTACCTACAACACACCTTCTACACCCCACAACCCAACTCTGTTAACCTAAAACATACCACCTACACACCACAACCTAACCCTGATTACCTACAATACATCTCCTACACCCCAGAACCTAACCCTGACACCCTACAAACCTCTTCCTACAACCAACAACCTAACCCTGACTACCTACAACACATCTCCTACAGCCCCGAGCCTAACCCTGACACCCTAAAACACACCTCTTACACCCCACCACCCAACACTGACTACATTCAACACATCACTTACACTCCACAACCCAACCGTGATACGTAAAACATACCTCCTACACCCCACAACCCAACCCTGACTACCTACAACACACTCCTTACACTCCAAAACCCAAACCTGACTCCCTACAACACATCCCCTACACCTTACAACCAAACCAAATTACGTACAACACAGCTCCCACACCCCACAACCCAACCCTTACTACCTACAACACACCTCTTACACCCCACAACCTAAACCTTAATACCTGCAACACACCTCCTACACCCCACAACCCAACCCTTACTACCTACAACACACCTCTTACACCCCACAACCTAAACCTTAATACCTGCAACACACCTCCTACACCCCACAACCCAACCCTTACTACCTACAACACACCTCTTACACCCCACAACCTAAACCTTAATACCTGCAACACACCTCCTACACCCCACAACCCAACCCTTACTACCTACAACACACCTCTTACACCCCACAACCTAAACCTTAATACCTGCAACACACCTCCTACACCCCACAACCCAACCCTTACTACCTACAACACACCTCTTACACCCCACAACCTAAACCTTAATACCTGCAACACACCTCCTACACCCCACAACCCAACCCTTACTACCTACAACACACCTCTTACACCCCACAACCTAAACCTTAATACCTGCAACACACCTCCTACACCCCACAACCCAACCCTTACTACCTACAACACACCTCTTACACCCCACAACCTAAACCTTAATACCTGCAACACACCTCCTACACCCCACAACCCAACCCTTACTACCTACAACACACCTCTTACACCCCACAACCTAAACCTTAATACCTGCAACACACCTCCTACACCCCACAACCCAACCCTTACTACCTACAACACACCTCTTACACCCCACAACCTAAACCTTAATACCTGCAACACACCTCCTACACCCCACAACCCAACCCTTACTACCTACAACACACCTCTTACACCCCACAACCTAAACCTTAATACCTGCAACACACCTCCTACACCCCACAACCCAACCCTTACTACCTACAACACACCTCTTACACCCCACAACCTAAACCTTAATACCTGCAACACACCTCCTACACCCCACAACCCAACCCTTACTACCTACAACACACCTCTTACACCCCACAACCTAAACCTTAATACCTGCAACACACCTCCTACACCCCACAACCCAACCCTTACTACCTACAACACACCTCTTACACCCCACAACCTAAACCTTAATACCTGCAACACACCTCCTACACCCCACAACCCAACCCTTACTACCTACAACACACCTCTTACACCCCACAACCTAAACCTTAATACCTGCAACACACCTCCTACACCCCACAACCCAACCCTTACTACCTACAACACACCTCTTACACCCCACAACCTAAACCTTAATACCTGCAACACACCTCCTACACCCCACAACCCAACCCTTACTACCTACAACACACCTCTTACACCCCACAACCTAAACCTTAATACCTGCAACACACCTCCTACACCCCACAACCCAACCCTTACTACCTACAACACACCTCTTACACCCCACAACCTAAACCTTAATACCTGCAACACACCTCCTACACCCCACAACCCAACCCTTACTACCTACAACACACCTCTTACACCCCACAACCTAAACCTTAATACCTGCAACACACCTCCTACACCCCACAACCCAACCCTTACTACCTACAACACACCTCTTACACCCCACAACCTAAACCTTAATACCTGCAACACACCTCCTACACCCCACAACCCAACCCTTACTACCTACAACACACCTCTTACACCCCACAACCTAAACCTTAATACCTGCAACACACCTCCTACACCCCACAACCCAACCCTTACTACCTACAACACACCTCTTACACCCCACAACCTAAACCTTAATACCTGCAACACACCTCCTACACCCCACAACCCAACCCTTACTACCTACAACACACCTCTTACACCCCACAACCTAAACCTTAATACCTGCAACACACCTCCTACACCCCACAACCCAACCCTTACTACCTACAACACACCTCTTACACCCCACAACCTAAACCTTAATACCTGCAACACACCTCCTACACCCCACAACCCAACCCTTACTACCTACAACACACCTCTTACACCCCACAACCTAAACCTTAATACCTGCAACACACCTCCTACACCCCACAACCCAACCCTTACTACCTACAACACACCTCTTACACCCCACAACCTAAACCTTAATACCTGCAACACACCTCCTACACCCCACAACCCAACCCTTACTACCTACAACACACCTCTTACACCCCACAACCTAAACCTTAATACCTGCAACACACCTCCTACACCCCACAACCCAACCCTTACTACCTACAACACACCTCTTACACCCCACAACCTAAACCTTAATACCTGCAACACACCTCCTACACCCCACAACCCAACCCTTACTACCTACAACACACCTCTTACACCCCACAACCTAAACCTTAATACCTGCAACACACCTCCTACACCCCACAACCCAACCCTTACTACCTACAACACACCTCTTACACCCCACAACCTAAACCTTAATACCTGCAACACACCTCCTACACCCCACAACCCAACCCTTACTACCTACAACACACCTCTTACACCCCACAACCTAAACCTTAATACCTGCAACACACCTCCTACACCCCACAACCCAACCCTTACTACCTACAACACACCTCTTACACCCCACAACCTAAACCTTAATACCTGCAACACACCTCCTACACCCCACAACCCAACCCTTACTACCTACAACACACCTCTTACACCCCACAACCTAAACCTTAATACCTGCAACACACCTCCTACACCCCACAACCCAACCCTTACTACCTACAACACACCTCTTACACCCCACAACCTAAACCTTAATACCTGCAACACACCTCCTACACCCCACAACCCAACCCTTACTACCTACAACACACCTCTTACACCCCACAACCTAAACCTTAATACCTGCAACACACCTCCTACACCCCACAACCCAACCCTTACTACCTACAACACACCTCTTACACCCCACAACCTAAACCTTAATACCTGCAACACACCTCCTACACCCCACAACCCAACCCTTACTACCTACAACACACCTCTTACACCCCACAACCTAAACCTTAATACCTGCAACACACCTCCTACACCCCACAACCCAACCCTTACTACCTACAACACACCTCTTACACCCCACAACCTAAACCTTAATACCTGCAACACACCTCCTACACCCCACAACCCAACCCTTACTACCTACAACACACCTCTTACACCCCACAACCTAAACCTTAATACCTGCAACACACCTCCTACACCCCACAACCCAACCCTTACTACCTACAACACACCTCTTACACCCCACAACCTAAACCTTAATACCTGCAACACACCTCCTACACCCCACAACCCAACCCTTACTACCTACAACACACCTCTTACACCCCACAACCTAAACCTTAATACCTGCAACACACCTCCTACACCCCACAACCCAACCCTTACTACCTACAACACACCTCTTACACCCCACAACCTAAACCTTAATACCTGCAACACACCTCCTACACCCCACAACCCAACCCTTACTACCTACAACACACCTCTTACACCCCACAACCTAAACCTTAATACCTGCAACACACCTCCTACACCCCACAACCCAACCCTTACTACCTACAACACACCTCTTACACCCCACAACCTAAACCTTAATACCTGCAACACACCTCCTACACCCCACAACCCAACCCTTACTACCTACAACACACCTCTTACACCCCACAACCTAAACCTTAATACCTGCAACACACCTCCTACACCCCACAACCCAACCCTTACTACCTACAACACACCTCTTACACCCCACAACCTAAACCTTAATACCTGCAACACACCTCCTACACCCCACAACCCAACCCTTACTACCTACAACACACCTCTTACACCCCACAACCTAAACCTTAATACCTGCAACACACCTCCTACACCCCACAACCCAACCCTTACTACCTACAACACACCTCTTACACCCCACAACCTAAACCTTAATACCTGCAACACACCTCCTACACCCCACAACCCAACCCTTACTACCTACAACACACCTCTTACACCCCACAACCTAAACCTTAATACCTGCAACACACCTCCTACACCCCACAACCCAACCCTTACTACCTACAACACACCTCTTACACCCCACAACCTAAACCTTAATACCTGCAACACACCTCCTACACCCCACAACCCAACCCTTACTACCTACAACACACCTCTTACACCCCACAACCTAAACCTTAATACCTGCAACACACCTCCTACACCCCACAACCCAACCCTTACTACCTACAACACACCTCTTACACCCCACAACCTAAACCTTAATACCTGCAACACACCTCCTACACCCCACAACCCAACCCTTACTACCTACAACACACCTCTTACACCCCACAACCTAAACCTTAATACCTGCAACACACCTCCTACACCCCACAACCCAACCCTTACTACCTACAACACACCTCTTACACCCCACAACCTAAACCTTAATACCTGCAACACACCTCCTACACCCCACAACCCAACCCTTACTACCTACAACACACCTCTTACACCCCACAACCTAAACCTTAATACCTGCAACACACCTCCTACACCCCACAACCCAACCCTTACTACCTACAACACACCTCTTACACCCCACAACCTAAACCTTAATACCTGCAACACACCTCCTACACCCCACAACCCAACCCTTACTACCTACAACACACCTCTTACACCCCACAACCTAAACCTTAATACCTGCAACACACCTCCTACACCCCACAACCCAACCCTTACTACCTACAACACACCTCTTACACCCCACAACCTAAACCTTAATACCTGCAACACACCTCCTACACCCCACAACCCAACCCTTACTACCTACAACACACCTCTTACACCCCACAACCTAAACCTTAATACCTGCAACACACCTCCTACACCCCACAACCCAACCCTTACTACCTACAACACACCTCTTACACCCCACAACCTAAACCTTAATACCTGCAACACACCTCCTACACCCCACAACCCAACCCTTACTACCTACAACACACCTCTTACACCCCACAACCTAAACCTTAATACCTGCAACACACCTCCTACACCCCACAACCCAACCCTTACTACCTACAACACACCTCTTACACCCCACAACCTAAACCTTAATACCTGCAACACACCTCCTACACCCCACAACCCAACCCTTACTACCTACAACACACCTCTTACACCCCACAACCTAAACCTTAATACCTGCAACACACCTCCTACACCCCACAACCCAACCCTTACTACCTACAACACACCTCTTACACCCCACAACCTAAACCTTAATACCTGCAACACACCTCCTACACCCCACAACCCAACCCTGTTAACCTAAAACACACTACCTACACCCGACAACTTAACCCTGACTACCTACAACACATCTCCTACAACCCAGAGCCTTTCCTGACACCCTACAACACACCTCCTACACCCCACAACCTAACCCTGACTACCTACAACACATCTCTTACACCCCACAACCCATCTCTCACTACCTACAACACACCTCCTACACCCGACAACCTAACCCTGATTAGGTGCAACACATCTCCTACACCCCAGAGCCTACCCTGACACACTAAAACACACCTCCTACACCCGACAACCCAACCCTGACTCCCTACAACACACCTCTTACACCCCACAACCTAAACCTTACTACCTACAACACATCTCCTACATCCCACAACCCAACTGTAATAACCTACAAAACGTTTCCTACTCCCCACAACTCAACCGTGATTACCTACAACACATCTCCTACACCACACAACCCAACCCTGTTAACCAAAAACAAACCACCTACACCACATAATTTAACCCTGACTACCTACAACACATCTACTACATCCCACAACCTAACCCTGATTGCCTACAACACATCTCCATTACCCCACAACCTAACCCTGACACCCTACAACACTCCTCCTACACCTGACAACCTAACCCTAACTACCTACAACACATCTCCTATAACCCAGAGCCTAATCCTGAAACCCTACAACCCACAACCCAACCCTGATTACCTACAACACATCTCGTACACTCCACAACACAACCGTGATTACCTACAACACACCACCTACACCCCACAACCCAACCCTGACTACCTACAACACATCTACTATATCCCACAACCTAACCCTGATTGCCTACAACACATTTCCAATAGCCTAGAACCTAACTCTGACACCCTACAACACTCCTCCTACACCAGACAACATAACCCTGACTACCTACAACACGTCTCCTACACCCCACATCCCAACCCTGACTACCTACAACACATCTCCTACACCCCACAACCTAACCCTGACTACCTACAACACGTCTCTTACACCACACATCCCAACCAAGATTACCTGCAACACACCTCCAACACCCCAAAACCCAACCCTGATAACGTACAACACACCACCTACACCCCACAACCCAACCCTTACTACCTACAACACATCTACTACACCCCACAACCTAACACTGACACCCTACAACACACCTCCTACACCCCACAACCTAAACCTGACTACCTACAACAAACCTCCTATACCCCACAACCCAAACCTAATTAACTACAACACATTTCCTACACCCCACAACCAAACCCTGACTGCCTACAACACATATACTACACCCCAGAACCTAACCCTGACTCCCTACAACACACCTAATACACCCGACAACCTAACCCTGACTACCTACAACACATCTCCTACACCCCACAACCCAACCCTGATTACCTACAACACACCTCCGACACCCACAACCCAACACTGATTACTTATAACACACCACCTACACCCCACACCCAAACTTGACTACCTGCAACACATCTACTATGCCCCACAATTAAAACCTTATTACCTACAACACATCTCCTACACCCCAGAACCTAACCCTGACTCCCTACAACACACCTCCTACACCCCACAACCTAACCCTGACTACCTACAACACACCACCTACACCCCACATCCTACCTCTGTCTGCCTAAAACACACCTCCTACAACCCACAACCCAACTCTCACTCTCTACAACACAGCTCCTACACACCAAAATCAAACCCTGAGTGCATACAACACTCCTCCTACACCTCACAACTTAATCCTGACTACCTAGAACAGAACTCCTAAATCCCCACAACCCAAGCCTAGCTCCCTACAACAAACTTCCTACACCCCACAACCCAACCCTGACTACCTAAAACACACCTCCTACACCCCACAACCCAACCCTGACTACCTAAAACACACCTCCTACACCCCACAACCCAACCCTGACTACCTAAAACACACCTCCTACACCCACAACTCATCCCTGACTACTTACAACACACCTAATACACACCACAACCCAACCCTGACTACTTACAACACATCTACACTCTACAGCCCAAACCTGACTACCTACAATACATCTCCTACAGTCCACATCCCAACCCTGACTACTTGCAACACACCTACTGTACCCCATAACCCAAAACCCAACCCTGACTACCAACAACACACCTCCTACACCCCACAACCCACCCCTGACTGCTTACAACACACCTCCTACACCACACAATCCAACCCTGAGTACCTACAACACATCTTCTACACCCTCACAATTTAAACCCTATTACCTACAACACATCTCCTACAATCCAGAACCCAACCGTGACTACTTACAGTCCTCCTACACCCCACAACCCAAACCTGACTCCCTACAACACACCTCTCAAACCCCACAATCCAAATGTGAGTACCTACAACACACCTAATCCACCCCACATCCCCACTATGTCTACCTACAACAGACCTCTTACACCCTGCAATCCAACCCTGACTCCCTACAACAGACCTCTTACACCCCACAACCCAAACCTGACTCCCTACAACACACCTCCTACACCCCACAACCCAAACCTGACTCCCTACAACACACCTCCTGCACCCTACAAGCAAGCCCTGAGTGCCTATAATTCCTCCATACACCTCATCCCCCCCCACCCCCCGTATACTTTTGTGGACCTCACCTGATCTTATTTTTACTCAGTTACACTAATTGTCTTTTTTCTCACTGCAGTATTTTTTCCTGCAATAAATTTGTGCTGCAATTTTCATGGAATTAGGGAATGTCATCATTATTATCCATAAAGCAGATTTTTTTCATCTTACCCACAGGATGAATATCATGAATATCAATTCGTTGTTGGGGTCGCTCCACAAAGGTCTTCTCCTCGTGGCATCTAATTGGTGGCAGGGCTGGGGTCACATGACACACCTTCTCTAGAAGAACATAGGATATGATGTCCTCATTCGGCTCCACTTTGGGAGTCCCCGGACCTCTGCCCAGGTTACGTCCCCTGCGGGCCCTAGCCGGTGGCCGGGGTATAGGCACAGAGCTTCCAATAGTGATGTAGGAGAAGGTGGGTTCCTGAGGTGAAGGTAAGGGCCACAGGTCAGCCAGGGTCACCGCGGTGTCATCGGCTTCATCTACAATAATCACATACAGGTGAGATGGAGGTCAGTCCAGGTTCCATGAGCTGGGGACATTTAGAGGAGGGGGAGGGGATTGAGGACCAATCACACATACACTGATCTGCAGGGGCCGGGTAGGAGGAGTCTTGTGTATGGACGTCTGTTCTCATTGGTTCACACATGAAGAGCCAAAGGAGGGAGGACAAGAAACACAGCATGAGAGATGAGGAACCACAGCACAAAATCTGTACACAGACCGGTCACTATATACTGTATATTATTACAGGACCTCTCTATACAGACCGGTCACTATATACTGTATATTATTACAGGACCTCTCTATACAAACAAATATGGGGAATATATGGGGCAGTGCAGGTGTGAATCATATAGAATTTTAGAGACATACAGGGTGAATGTAGGGTTTATACTTAGTGAATATAAACATATCTGGGAATATACAGGGGGAATGTAGGGGTGAATCCTTGTTGCAGGTACGGTCCTCTCCTTCTCCTCTGTCATTTGTTACCCCTATTTAATGTACAACACTGCTGAATATGTTGGTGCTACATCAATACAGTTTATTAATACATATAAAACAAAGGCAGTGCAAGGGTTAATCCTTGTTTTATACATTTATTATTGGCAATATACAGAGGCAGTGAAGGGGTTAATCCCTGTTGGGTCCATGGCTGTGATAGGGTTTATGGAAGTTACAATACAAAGTAATCATCATAGTTACACATGGAGGAGTTTACATCTTACAATGTACAAAATGTGGGGGAAGGG
>NW_027317569.1:9637-11844 GCF_032062135.1 Pyxicephalus adspersus | reverse complement strand
GTTGTTCACTTGGTTGGCTGTTGTGAAGGGGTTTCTTTTCACCATGGAAATTATTCTGCGATTATCCGCCACTGTTGTCTTACGTGGACGTCCAGGTCTTTTGGCATTGTCGAGTTCACCAGTGCTTTGTTTCTTTCTTATGATGTACCAAATTGTCGATTTTGCCACTCATAATATTGTAGCAATTTCTTGGATGGGTTTTCTGTTTTTTTTAGCTTAAGGATGGCTTGTTTCACCTGCATGGGGAGCTCCTTTGACCGCATGTAGTCAAAATCTTTCACATACAAGCACCCCCTCCCCCTCAAATCAACTCCAAGCCTTTTATCTGCTTAATTGATAATGACATGACGAAGGAATTGCCTACACCAGTCCATGAAAGGGCCTTTGAGTCAATTGTCCAATTACTTTTGAGCCCCTGAAATGAAGTGATTGTGTAAAAAAAATAAAGGCTTTAGTTCCTGACATTTTTATGCAATCTTTTTGTTCAACCCATTGAATTAAAGCTGAAAGTCTGCAGTTCAATGGCATCTGAGTTGTTTCATTTAAAATATTTATGGTAATGTAGAAAACCAAAAAAAGTTGCCTCTATCCAAATATTTATGGACCTAACTGTATATATTAGCTTATGCAGTCAACAGGTGGTAAGACAAAGTTTTTCTGCGGATCTTCCGGAAGCTGAGGTTTTGTTATTCTGCAAATACATGGAATAGAATATGTCAATGAAGATTTTAGTCAGGTCATCAAATATGTAGTACTAGCAATTCTAAAATACTGGACTTGCTGATTCTTCTCTAATAACACCCATTTAAGTTTGTTCTATACTTTATCCGATGGTAATAAGTCCCCTAGCACTGAAAGCGAATCCATCATATAATGGCCCTTAGTTGCAGGTGCAAACCCTCATATTGAATGTCTCTTATTTTATTCATTTTTGGTCAAATTAAAATACATTTTGTGCTTTTAGTTGGATCTGTTCAGTAGTCCAATCAGAAGTGAGCAAGATGGGGTACTTATGTTACTACTTTATAAATACAGTGCAATGGGCCAGATTCAATAAAGCTCTTCAAGGCTAAAATAGACTATCATGGAAGAACCTGGGTAATCCAGCAAATTTAAAATGGCTATGGTTCTAGATTGACAGCATTTGTCACCTAAGAGCAAATGGTTTTTAAGAAATCCAATCCAGGTTTGCTGGATCACCCAAGTCTGCTTATGATAGCCTATCTTTTCCAAATTGGAATTGTTTAAATAAATCAGACCTAATAAGTAAGTGTTGTAAGGAAGTGTGTTTATGTCAGAATCAAGTGCAGCCAGCACATCTAAGGACTGGTAAGCTGCAGTAAATTATATGTTTTCTCAGTAATAAAAATATGCATCACCACTAGGTATACTCTCATATTTACCCTATCTTGCTCACTTCTATGCATCATCAATATTCGTTATTATGCTCTCTTTCCCAAAGACAGAGTCAAACGAAAAGGTGGTGGTGTCTGTCTGTATGTGAGAAGTGATCTAAAAGTGAATGTGAAAGAAGAAATTGCGGATAGAACAAGCGATGAGGTTAAGGCATTATGGGTGGAGTTGAATTTCGGGTTGAATAGCACAATTAATTATTGAAGTTTGCTTTAGGCCCCCCAGTGCTAAGAAAGAAATAAAAAAATCAACTACTAGCACAGATAGAAAAAGCAGCAAAAAGTGGAAGTTTTTTAATCATGGGAGATTTCAACTACCCTGACATTGACTAGAGTAATGGCACTACAGGAACAGCAAAAGGGAGGAAATTTGTGAATTTAATACAAGATAATTTTATGGTACAGTTTATAGAAGCCCCAAATAGAAATGATACTCTGCTGGACCTAGTTCTTTCTAACAATACAGAGCTTATACCAAATGTGAATGTAAAAGAGAATCTGGGTAGAAGTGACCATATTATGATTTCATTTAATGTAAGCTTTAAACAGGAAGCAAAAACAGGAAAGATAAAACATTTAATTATAAGAGCAAATTTTCCATTATTAAGGGAGGCTTTCTGTGACTTGGACTGAGAGAAAATTTTGTCCTCAAAGAACACTGAACAGAAATGGGAATCTTTCTAGTCTGTTCAACAAAAGCATACTGAAAAATATATTCCAATGGGTAATAAGTTTAGGAGGCTAAAATTAAAACCTATGTGGCTCACAGCTGATGTTAAAAAAGGCATAGGGAAC
>NW_027317569.1:0-5764 GCF_032062135.1 Pyxicephalus adspersus | reverse complement strand
TGGCTGACAGAGCAGCAATACATGGAAAGCAGCAGGACATGAAGGCAAAGTATAAGAGAAGAATGAAAGGACACTGCTGACACTGCAAGTCACTTTTCCCCCATTCAGATCTATAATGGAAGGGCGACTGGTCACTTTACGCTGCAGTGAGTTTGCGCAACCTTTCCTCCCCGCTTAGAACATCCATACAACCAGCTATGATATGAGCTGTCAGGTAGAGAGTTTGTGATATGCTGGTCATTGAATGGGTTTAGGAATAAAAATGATGTATTAAAGCTTACTGACATACAATTGCCCTGATATGCTTTCTCTAAATACCGCCGCTGATTTTACATTTACTTCCAATTAAAGTATGCAATTAATATATACATATGGAATCCTTCTGAGTCAAGTGATTGATACTATATTTAATAATGTTGTATGTAGGCTGTATATGAGAAAGCCTGGCACCATCAGTACTATGTATGCTGACTCTATACCTATGTATACAACTTGTTTAGAATTTCAGCAATGTACCCTCACCCTTGACTAATATTTTCTAGTAAGTATGCAGGCAGCTCCTCCAGTGTTGCATTTATCTAGCTAAAAATATTATAAAACTTGCATTTAAAACTATTTTAAGTCTAAACATCAAATCCTTCCTATTCACGAGATACCTTCGCCTCTCTCTCTCTGTTCACTTGACGAAGCTGTTTAAATAACACAGGTCAACATGTAATTTTCATTAGATATAATTTTATGTGGACCTTGTAGTTTTTGTGATGCAGCTAATTATATATTGTGTGAAATTTATTATAGCCTTATAACAGCCTTAACATTTTACAACATTTAACAACAGTTTTCTTTTTTTAAAGTTAGAGGCTGCACAAACTTTCATTTGTCATCATGCCTACAAATTGTCTTAATGATCCAGACAGTTTCTGTTACGTGTGTGGTTCATTCACGAAGAAAACACAACCTTGCCAAATTACCACAGAACTTAAAAAGATATACAAATTATATTTTGGCTGTCCAATTGGTGACCAGGATTAAACTTGGGCTCTACGTGTCATCTGTACCAGTTGTAGGTAAAACTAAGCACAAAATTGTATATCTTAGCCTCGATTCTGCAATTAGGCCTGTTCCCCATGATGATTCATTGGCAGTTCTGGTACTACCACATGATGAAGTTGCTTCTGTAGAAGATAGCGAGGAATGCGCTGGAGTTGCAGCCAGTTACAACCTCGAATCATCTGATTCTGACTACTTGGCTGATAGCTGAACGATCTTGTTCGTGATCTAAATCTCGCTAAAGACAAAGCAGAACATCTTGCTTCAAGGCTTAAACAGAAGCACTTGCTTGCAAAGGGTGTAACTGTAACTCACTACAGAAAACGAAATCATAACTGAACAACGTTCTTCACTAGTGACGGCTCACTGTACTACGGTCATGATATAAATGCACTCTTTACCAGTTTTATGTTGCGCGCGAATGGTGTATCTTCATTGATTCCTCTAAAAGAAGCTTGAAAGCAGTCCTACTGCATAATGGTAATTCCAAACCAAGTTTACCGATTGCCCATTTTGTCAACCTAAAGGAGTCCTATGACAACATGAAGTTACTGTTTGAAGCAATCCAGTAAAAAACACACCAGTGGAACATCTGTGGGGATCTAAAGGTCATTGGCTTGCTGATGGGAATGCAAGGAGGATTCACAAAATATTGCTGTTTTCAATGCCTGTGGGACAGCCGATCTATGGGAGACCAATATGTCAAGCATGATTGGCTACCAAGAGATACCTATAAGCCCGGAACAAGCAGTGTCAACTTTCTGCCTCTGGTTGATCCGCATAAAATATTTCTCCCATCTCTCCATATCATGTTAGACTTGATGAAGAACCTTGTAAAGGCCATGGGTAAATCAAAGTACATGGGTTTCAGTACCTTGTTGAGAAGTTTCCAAACATAAGCACTGCAGAATGAAGGAAGGGATATTTATAGGGCCACAGATCAAATCTGTTTTGCAGGATGATGTTTACAAACAATCTCCCTCAGCAGCTGAGCTAGAAGGTTGGGATACATTCAAGTGGCTGTGTGAAAATTTCTTGGGCAACCATAAGTCTTCTGCATACAAGGAAGGAGTTCAGAATCTGCTTCATTCATACCAGAAAGAGAAAGTTTTCAGGACATTCAGTTAATGGAGCACTGCTACCAAGGTTTCTGGAATGAAAGTATCATGGATGACTACTGCTGGATGCTGTACCGCGACAATCCATACAAAGAGTACACAAGAAAATCATACTCCAAGCATTTCTGAAAAAACAATGGTACCTGACTTACACTGTTTAGTAGATCTATACTACATTGTGCCTTATTTTACTTCACACTGAAGATGTATTAACATTCACTTCAATGGTGCTTACGTTTAAGTACAAAATACATGCACGTACAATCTTAACCATAATAGTACTCAGGAACTGTATGTGTTAGGGAAAACAGATCTAAAATCTACTTGAAAAACTGATTTAGAAAAGTTTGCTGTGGTTTTTGATGATTTTAAAAACTAATTTTTGTTGACCTGTGTAATTAAGCAGTTAAATTGCTGGAAGTTTTTTTCAATAAAACGCCACGCCGCAACTGTGCAGTAGGCACAATGACTGCTTTTGATTTTGCAATAATTGAATCTATATGTTCTAATATGAGGTTGACCTTTGACCCAAAGACCATGTAACTGCGATTACATCATTTTACACACAATTCAAACGATTATTTATTGATATACGTGTTTCATGAGCAAAGCTTCATAAATAGAGCTACTGTCCATTTACTAAAGATCCACTTCTGTGGCCACTACGAAGCAACGGCTTCTCATCCATGATCACAGAATGAAAAGGCATTATTTTTTGTATCCTAAATATGAAGTTTAGGATAAAGTTTGGCATGGGTGAGAGGGGATGCTATTTATAAACTAGACACTAGATTGTCTAAATTTACAATACAGATTAACTTTAGGAGAGCTTATAAAATTCAGCTGTAGATGCAAAGATAATTAAAAGTTCCACTGTAAAGTTGGCACTGTCCATTTAAATACACTTGTTTGTGTTTCGGTCTATACACTCCCACCACAAGACATTACTCCTTGTTATGCAATGAAACCAGTTTTACATAAAATAGGAGCCAGACAATTCAGATAATACATTTATTTATCGGTTATGTGTTCTTCACCAGAGTGTTATACTGCTAATATAACGTCCTAAAATACATGTTTGCTATAATGCCTTGTAGAGCCCAAATCAAGCTAAAGACAGCATCTGACCCCCATGTTTGTTGGGCTGTGGTTGATGTAGATTGAGTAAACCTCATACCAATTAGATTTATCTTGGATTTGATCTCTCAGATCAACAACAATTATCCCAGCAACATTAAATTTGTAATGTGAGGGCTTACACTAAGGGTAGGGGTGAGATCCCCATTGGGGGTCAGATCAGTTTTGTTTTGTTTTTGTGTACGGTGCTATGTTACATTCAATATACCAGTTTTCGGTTTCAGCAAATATTCATAGGAAACGGATGTCTGTAGGAATTACTTTAAAAAAATAAAAAGGTCTTTTTGTAAACAATGTATATATACAGTTGGGGGAATGGAATGCAAATGTTCTAAAGATTAGTTGTTCACAGTGTTCACTGTCTAATATATATGTATTAATACAAAATTGTACAAGGGAGAATTTATGAGCAAATGTCCCACAATAAACAAAAAGCAAATGTTAACAGGGTAATGCAGTACATTTCATTTCAGTAGGCCATACATCTATAAGTAAAGTCTTATAGTGAATTGGAATAAGAATAAAACGTAAGGGTGCACATGAAAGAATAGAAAACATTAAACTAGCATTTACTGTGAATTGCAGCATTGCTTTTTATGCATTGCCTAACCACTGAAATGCTAGTTTTTTGTGATACTATAACCTATAACCTGTACAATTCAGTTGAAAAACAAACATGTTAGGGGAAAACTATAAAAACTAAGCTTATTGTATCAGTTTGCACACCCTTAAACTAATATTTAGATGAAGCATCTTTTGAATAAATTACAGCATTCAAACTTCTTGGGTACACATCTGCCATCAATTAAAGCAATCTGATTAAGTTCTGCTGTCATAGTAGGATTTTCCTGATATTTACTTCTCGTATTTACATGTTGCGTGCTAGAGTAAAAGCCATAGTTCACAGAAAGCTTATAAAGCATCAAAGGGATCTCATTGTTGAAAGATATCCGTCAGAAGAAAGGTACAAAAAATTTCCAAAGAGCTGGATATACCATGGGACATCGTGAAGACTGTCATTAAAAAGTGAGGAAAATATGGGACAACAGCGACTTTGCAAAGAACTGGACATTCCTTCTAAAGGATTGCAGGAAATTCTGGCAGGCACACATACATGGGTTGTCATACATGGCTTTGTGGTTGCCTTTCCTGGAACTGGGGCTTTAGTCAAGGTGGAGAGTATTTTGAACAGCTCCCAATACTAGTCACTTTTTGCCAAAAACGTAATGCAACTGTTGGAAAGCTGAACATGAAATGGAATTTCACCTTTCAACACAACAGTGACCCCAAGCATACATTTAAATCAACAAAAAAATGGCTTCACTAGCGTAATTTTAAAGTTTTTAAATAAGCTCAGCCAGAGACCAGACCTAAATCCAATAGAAAATTTGTGGGGTGACCTGAAGAGGGCTGTGCACAAGAAATGTTCTCACAATCAGACAGATTTGGAACGTTTTTTCAAGTAAAAGTGTACGAATATTAACAAGTCAAGATGTGCCGTCAAGAAGGATGAATGCTGTATATAAATCAGAAAGGTGCTTCAACTAAGTATTAGTTTAAGGGTGTGCAAGCTTGCAACCAGTTTATCATATGTTTTGTATATTTTTTTCTCCTAACAAATGTTTTTATTTTCTTTTATTTGAATTGTACAGGTTACAGGTCACACTAAAAATGAGAAAAACTTTGATGATTTATGATTTATTGTGGCCTCATTTTTTATATTACAAAAACCTGCCATTTTAACAGGGGTGTTGCTGACTTCAGTAGCACAATTTTGTAATTGCTCAAGGAACCCTTAGCAACCTTTGGTTGAACCCTAGGGCTTTGAGGAACCCTGGTTGAGAAAAAGTGATCATACACTAAATATTAAGTTCTACAGCCAGAGGAGTTATGGAAAGAACCATAACTAAAGAGTGGAGAACAATAAGCCAGTTGGATATAGTACTACCCATTTCAGAACATCACTGTTGAATTTATAGGATATTTTAACCCTAAAAGTTGACAGAGTAAAAAAAAGACAATATGGCACAAAATCACAAAGAGAATCGCAAAGTCAATTAAACATTTTAGAACACATTCTGTGATACATGTACCTTAAGAAATTATCGTTAATTAAATAATAGTAAAAAAAAGTAAAAGCTAAAAGAAAAGATAATGCATTAAAGTAAGAAATTCTACTTGTTGTTATATTTTTCATCGTAAATGTCCTCTAATAAGACCTTTTTTTTGCAGTTCAATGCACATCATGTCCCATGTTAAAGGCCTTGAACAGGTTGTTTTAAAACTTGTGTTTGTTTTGTGCTGGAAAATACTTTTAACCAATTCAGCTCCAGAAGCAAAATTTAATCTTTTTATTCAGCAATATTAACTATTTTAATGCAATTTATAAATTAAAAAAATAAGCTTTTTTTGTTTTGTTACATATATTATTGACCAATTTTAATTAGGTATTTTTGTCG
>NW_027317568.1:0-11847 GCF_032062135.1 Pyxicephalus adspersus | reverse complement strand
CAAACTGCCAGGGATGCGCGGCTCCAGCAGCGAGATCGTTTCGATTACTAACTTCTGCGTGAATACGCCAGCACCTGAAATTTAGTTGATAAATTGATCGAAGGCTTCCGATTTTGGATCGCGAATACGAATGCGCAAGCGAGCTTCCGATTTTGCATGGTGAATCACCCTCAATATGTTTGTGGTTTATTCAACTTACCAGTCTGGCAGCTGAGCAGGAACCCTAGGACACCGAGCAGGAAATATTTGTGCTGCATGGCTCCCAATTTTCTGCAATGACCTCTTGTGTGTACTTTGGCTGCTATAGAGGGTTGGTACTCCAAACTTCTCTCCATCTTTTTATACCCGCAGATATGAAACTTAGTAGTGACCATAAGAGGAAGTTTGAATTTCATGATTTCTTGCACAAATGGGATGTGTGTAAAACCTTGTGTAGGCGAACGTGCACAATTTCAAATGTTTCTTGTAAAAGCCCAATTTTTTTTGCAGCTTTGTGTTCAAATATTAAAGGACTCCTGTGCACCAGTCATCAGGCAAACTAGCAGAGAGGAGTTGAATACGCCCATAGCGGAGATCTTTGCTTTTAAAAAATAGATACAAGAGTTAAGATGACGGTGGTGCCCAGGGACATCATGATGGTGAAGGCAGAGTTGCAGAGATCACAACAGGTTGGCTTGATGGATGGGAAATCGGGGGGGGATTGTCTAAGTCTTGCTTACAAAAAAGACTATGTGCACAGCCTTTAGCTTCAATGTCTTTAGCTATGTTTTCATTAAATAAAGAAGATAGAAACAAATACACAAAGGCACACTATGTATATTAAAGATAACACAACTGCAACCTGGGTCCATGAACAATAGCCGTATTTATATTAAGAGGAGTTATCTGGGACAGGAGGTGCTCTTCCTTAATCAAAGCTTCCTTATATTGTTATTGCCCAAGAAACACTGGATATGTCCAGTAATATTTGGTCTTATTCATCTGAACTTGTTTGGCAACTCTTTAAATTTTTAAAAACATGGTGACAACTAGTGTTGTTGATCGAATTCGGGTCGTCCTTATGTTCGACCCGAAGATGGCTGTTCGAATTCGGGACCCGAATTTTGCTGCATTTGACAAACCCGAATTCGGATTTCCCAGAATGCACTGAAACAACTGGGCAGGGTGGGCCCAGCTGCACGGATGCCCCCTCCATCTTTGTTGTGGCAGACAGCTGATTGGCTGTCTGTCACTGCATGCCACACAGGCAGCCATTGGCCTATATAAGGCGAAGGCGTGCCTGCATTTCCCACTCCTGACAGAGATTTTGCTGATAGCAACACAACCTCTCTGTGCTGCTTGGCGATAAGGAGTTTGTCTAAGGAATTTGTGGGTGAAGATGGTGGCTTCCTGAGGTGCAGCGGTGACAAGTTCCTGGATCTGTTATCTCTTCAGGCCACCAGCAATCAGTCAATCTATCATGACATGTGGACACTTCCCGAATGATTTCCAGAGACTGACTATGCACAGCACCCCACCAGCCCCTCCTGCCCACCACCACTTACCTTCATCACAAAGGTTGTCACATTCAGCAAAAAGACAAACTGATGAAGTTACTGGGATTAAAAAAGGACATGTCACATAAAATGAAATGTTTACCTTAAAAATGCACGATGATGGGGAGGGGAGAGGAGGAACCAGGAAAGACAAATATTAGTAGAGTAAACATTAAACTTTGGTTGTTATTAAAGGTTTAATGACATCGCCACAAAGACTTGTATTAAAAGCAAAGAATAAATTAGGAGCAATGATGCTGCTTTAAAGTCAGTCAATGGTTTCTATTGTGGTTTCAGTCTGCTGATGTTATTGGCATCCAAAATGCTTTGAAAAACATTTTTATACGTCATCTATTCTCTAGGGGTCACACATAATGATATTACCTAATTGGTATGATGGTGAAAACGCACAGCTACTAACTTATCGATTCAGTAATTCAATAAAAAAAAAACATTTTTGGCATAACTCTGCCCGTATGCTGTGCACACCACACTGGGTGCCAATCCTGCCAGCCAAGAACAGACACCTAAGGCTAAGATTCTCACGGCTCACCAAAATAATAGAGAATATTGGAAAAAACATTACATGGTCTGATGAATCTTAATTTCTGCTGCAACATTCAGGCGGTAGGGTCAGAATTTAGTGTCATCCACGTGGATCCATCCTGCCTTGTATCAACAGTTCTGGCTGGAGGTGGTGTACTGCTGCACGGGTTTTTTTCTTGGCACGCTTTGGGCCGTTTGGTACCAACTGAGCATCATTTATTCGCCACATCTTACCTGAGCATGTTCATCTCTTTATGATCACAGTGTATTTATGGATACTTCCAACAGAATAGCACAACATATCACAACATACATCTTCTCAAATTGGTTTCTTGAACATGATTATGAGTTCACAATACAATGACCGCCACATTCACCAGTTCTCTACCCAATGGAGTACCTTTGGGATTGGTGGAACAGGAGATTGGCATCATGGACAAGCAGAAAACAAAGCTGCAGCAACTGCATGATGCTATCCTATCATGGACCAAAATCCCTGAGGAATGTTCCAACACTGATTCTATGCCACGAAGAACTGCAGTCATTCTGCAGGCAAATGGGGGTCCAACGTGGTAGTAGAAAGGTGTACCCAATGAAGTACCTACAGGTAGTCCCCAGGTTAAGGACATCCAACATACGGATGACTTCTAGATACGAACGGGGCTTCCCTGCTTCCTCTTTTGCAGGACAGAGGCTTCAGCGGGAGAGGGGGGTCATGAATTGCAGAAGAAATCTTTTGCTAAACACAGGTGAGGTTGTGGGTGATCTTAGGGGGGTGAGCTCTCCTGCAGCCTCTTGTAACTCTTTAATGACCAAGACAAACTCTGCAGCTGTTTCTTTTTGCAAATAAAAGCACAGCTTGCTCCAGAGGTTAATGAATGTCTAGGCTCCTCTAGGCTTTGTTTGTGATTCATTCACAGTGAGGATTTTTTACAGTAACTGACACCATGCTGTCTAATAATATAATGAGACGAACATCTGTCCTTATATAATTTATTAAAATAATGTACCTGTACCAACTTACATACAAATTCAACTTAAGAACAAACCTACAGTCATTTATCTTGTATGTAACCCGGGGACTGACTGTAATAGCTTACCTAATACAAACCTATACAAACATTTATGGCATAGCAAGACAAATATCCCGATCCTACAAAGGAGAAAACATTTTCTATCACTTCTCTGCTCAGACACAATCAATGTGTCTCTCCCAGCAAACTCCTTCTATTTCTTACAACTTCTGTCTCAGATATTACTTACATTGTTTCCTCTAGAACGCAACCAACAAGATTGAAATGTATTATCAGCTCATCTTTTCTTGCCAGGAAACATTCAATAACACCTAAAAAGCAGTGAACATGTAAGATGTCTTCTCTGGATTTATAAGCAAAGATTTTTTTTAACACCAAGCTAAAAATTAATTCTCAAAAAAAGAATGGAGATTTGCTTTATTCATCCAATCATACTTTAATTATCTAAATCTGAACTAATTGTCCCTTTTTAGTAGCGGAGGGTGGTCTTTACTGCTTCTCTGACTGACACGGTATGACCCAAAGGGAGAACCCATGACAGCCTGGGCTCAGAGAAAGTGGGTTGGACCTGATTTATTAAAGCTCTCAAAGACTGAAGAAGATAGACTATCATGGGAGAATCTAGCTGATCCTGCAAGAACTGGAAACATTTGCCAGCTAAGAGCATTGATTATTAGGAAATCCATTTCAGGTTTTCTGGATCACCCATGTTTTCCCACGATAAAAAACATTTGGTATTAGTTGGTAAATGTTTTCAATAATGGACCAGATCTATTCCTGATTTGCTGGATGTTCTCTTATGATAGTCTATCTTTTCTGGACTTGGAGAACTTTCATAATCAGGTCTACTGTCTGCTTATAACCTTAAAGACTGACATCTAGTGGCATAATGAAAGTATGACATGGGGCAGCCTCTGATTGTAGGTAGGTCTGTCACATTTTCTATGACTCCAATACAGCGCAGTGGATCCCTTCTGGAGTGCCCTAAATTTTTGTTTTTTAAAAAAAAAAAAATTAAATAAAAAAAAATACATATTATACTCATACTATTATATATACTGTAAAATAAATGTTCTTGAAAACAATGTACTGATTTTTCACATATAAATCCGATGTATTACATTCAATACAGTTATTTTGCATTGAATGCAATACAAATGGTTTTTGTATTTCCCGCCCCGCCCTGCCGGCAATGTACACACGCATCAACGTCACTGGGAACTCCCCCGGTGACTCATCAGGTGAAGTAGCTGGCCAGAGGAAAAAGAAAGAACACAGAGATCACTGAGTGGTGATGGATGACGCGGGACGTCGGCGGATTAGGTAAGCACTGTAAGCTGTATTTATTATTACCTTCCATAGGTTTACCTACCCAGAGTCACACTCGGGGTAGGTAAACCTATGGAAGGTAATAAGAAGGTAATAAGAAGGTAATATAAGGTAATAATAAATACCGTTTTCAGCAAAACCATTAAACCATTCAGCATGATCATTTGTTTTAACCTTTTACAGGTCGTTGACCACTAAATGTACGGAATCCTAACCACACATGCGCGGGGAGCCATGTGTCACTCAAAGGGGTAAAAAGTTCCCCCAGAGTGATGTCATGATGCCAGAACCCGCCGACTCTCCCATTGCAGGTCTGAGCCAAAGAAAGATGTGGTCCGTGATTCTGGCTGGTGTGCTCCTAAGTGTCAACCCCAATTATGCCAAATCAGAGATGAAAAGAGACAGGAAAAGCTGGGGTTTTGTTTACAGCGATTTCAAATTGTTTTGTGTATTTAAACAATATGGTGAATTAAACTAACATTTACATTACTCTATTCAATACATGTAGATAGGTTAATCACTCCCATTTCCAGTTTCATGAGAAGTAGTGCCTTTGCATCTATACATTAGTTAAGTAAAGCTGGTATAACATCTCGAACTCCGATGCATTTCGCAAATAGGCTTCCTCAGGGGATATATTGAGACATTACAGTATCATGATCGAGAAGGTTTTTATTTAAAGACAGAGGCATTGCTGATCGTAGGTAAAGCCCTGGTCAGCACCAGTGCTCACTAGACACCAGTCCCCCAATCTAACACCGCAGTTTTCACCAAACCCCCAACTCAGACTCGGTAGACTGGTTGTGTCTCCCAGCACACTGTTGCCCCCAGGACTTACTGTGCAAGGGATGGTGTCCTGGGGATGGGCTGGCAGCAAGCCAGGGGCCCACAGACAAAGCACAAGAATATCAGGTAAACCAAAATCCAATCCAGGAGTCAGGGTCACAGGCAGAGGTCGGTCCAGGCTGAGTACAACAAAATGTCAGGAAACAAGCATTCAGCAACAGAAAACAATCAAATCTCTCCAGCACAGATTATTCCAGCTAATACTACAACAGGCATACAGCAATGAGGGCAGAAAGGCTATAAAGCCCCAGCAGACAATGGCAATGCAGGACTGAGTCAGGAGCTGCTCTTCTCATTAATCTCAGCACAATCCCTGTTAGCTGCACAGTCTCGGAGCAGGGGATGCAGAGGGACCATTCACATCCAAAGGGAAGTCGGGGATGCACAGGCTGCGGAGCAGAGGACTGACAACTATTTGCCTGATATTCCCTGCTGCTGCAAGTGACAACAAAGGGAATAAACAGGATGCATTGTCCTGTGGCTGCCTAGATGATTGTTTTCCAACAGTAATATTCTAGTATCCAAGGTATTAAAGAGAGCTATGCTAGATATTACCATATGAATGCTAGTGCAGAGCTGCTATGTGAGGCAGCCTTACATCATACTGTAATGCTCGCAATATATCCTCTGAGGAAGCCTATGGGCGAAACGTGTCAGGAAACGGGACAAATTATGTATATAAATTGTGAGCAACAGGCTTTCAGCAATATAACAAAGCAGCACACAGTCAATTTTTCCAAAAAACCTGTGCCGTGCTCTCTATGTACAGGTATAGACCCAGACTAGGTGGCCAGAACATTTGACGAGCCCATAATTTTGAGGAGCATACAAAGGTTTTGTAAAGGTTTTTTATGTTTGCATTGTTTAAATTTATTGAAACATGGAGCACCAAGCAGGACACGCTCCACGACTTGCTTATCACTCCTTTTAGGATCAGTTCCCCTCATCTCACCTCCCCACAGTCCCTCCTCCTCGTTCCCAAGTAATCACACGTCTCTTCTAATACACATTTTCCCAGAGCAGGAATCTGAGCGAAGAAGTAGGTAAGTGTCTCATTCTGTTATACAGCAAAGAATGATTGAATAACTTACCGCAGGAAAAACATTCATAAATCATGTACAGTTATATAATAAACCACCTAAAATGAAGAGGGCTTATTCAGAGTTCACCCAGTGGCATGTGTACAGATTATATACTGCAGCAATAAGGGAAGATTTGGGGTCCTCATAAGAAACGGACCACTTAAATCAACCAGGATGAAATTTTTGCCTATTTCAGTGTTTCTTTTCATTTTACAGATTGATCTATTCTAAAGTTTATTTTAGGTTTTCAATACATGAAGCCTGTCATACTTTAGTTGATGAGCACATGGAGAGGTAATCAATCAATATGTGTCTGGTATTGATATTTGAATTGAATTACACCATCCACTGTACATCCATCCACTCAGATTTGTGTTGTTACAACAAAAGCTCCTGCCATTGGCCAGTGGTTGTCATAGAATGTTTAATATAGAACTGAGACAGGGGTTCAATAGTGACAATGGGTACAATGATCGATCAATAAATAATGATGATAATTTGATTGATGTATTGATTAATAATCATCCTTCAATGCAATCATTTTCAAAACATGTTAACTGGATTCACTTTTTAATCTAACCTATTAAAGCTGAACCCCAGCCTTACTTTTCTTTTATCACGTAGATAGTCCTCTCCAGTAGAGAAATCCATTAGTCCAATTCCCCTACATACTGTGACATCCAAACCTCAAGAATTAGAATCTCCGGCAGGTATCTTGGGCTCACCTAAAGCTCAGTCTGATAGACTGCAAGCCCATCCAGCCCACTTCTCCCCATCTGAGCTGTTCTTGCCTTCTCCTTTCAGTTTTTTGCTTTCTGTCCCATCAGTCATTTAGTCTTAGCTTTGTGTGCAGGCATTCCTAGAGTGGTCTGTCTTCAAATATAATACATTCACGAATACCTGTGTGCTAATACGGTGTGTAAGAGATAGTATTGCAAGTTGAATATTCTTTTATCCTTGTTGAAGTTTACTATTCTGCTGTCACGGTGTTAATTTCACAAAAACTTCTGCTAAATTTATACTCAGTGGAGCCTTGGTAATATGAGGTTGCATCTCCTGAGCTAACGATGTGCCTGCACCAGCACAGACATAATATAAAGGTGCTGAGCTTTGTGTTTTTTGTGCTGTCAGCAGTGGCAGAGGAGCGCTGATAACAACGGTTAGTGTAAAACTGTTTGGCAGATGAGCAAGATGAGGGGAGTATGGGAAAAACTTTAGGTTTGTTCAGTTCAGTGTTAACACCAGAGAGGGTTGTTACTCAATGGGAGAGATAAAGAGTTGCCTGAACACTACAATTGTAATGTACACACTACATTAATTCTCAGTGGTCCCCAACCTTTTGGAGCTCACGGACCAATAATCTCACAGACTCCGCATGTGCAGGAAACATTCCCCATAGTGACGTCATGATGCCAGAACCCGCTCACTCTCCCATCTCAGGTCCCACCGCCCTCAGTCTGTGTTCTGTACAGGGGACATGGTCAGCAGGTCTGGACAACACGCCCCCACTAAGCGGGGTCCTTCTCCTGACCAGAGCCGTGGCCCACCTGTCAGACCGCCACGGCCCACTGTGAGCCTGGGGTTGGGGACCCCTGCAATAGAGAGATGGTTCCTCTCTTCCTTACATTGACACACCCCCTTCCTCTGATTGGTCACAGAGACTATGGGCTCCTCCTCCTAGTTCCTCAGTAAAGCTTATTTGCAGCCCCCGTAATGACCCTTACAGGGCTGAAAAGAGGAGTTGCACAGTACAGGGTTAGGGCAATTATTGGTAATTATTAAAGTACCAATGGACATTAGCAAGAGAGAGAGGAGACTGAGGTTTGAGGATACTGTAAGGTGCGGACTAGAGCTCAGCTTTAAAAACCCCAAATACTCAGTGGCCATTCCCGGTTTAGGCCCTTTAGATTGCGCTACATATTCCTGTCTAACAAAATGCATAATAACAATACTACATTACCTGCAACCCCTGCTTAGATTCACCTGCAGTGAATATGACGATTACAATTTTATATATGGAGTATTATATTCCACAATTTTATTATTTATTGTAATATAAATAATGATAATATTAAAATATTATATAATGATATAATTTTGATGATTTATTATATTTCTGAGTTTGACAAAAAACACATTCAAGTCCTTGTACTTTGTATATGCTGAAACTTATCTAGTAAAGTACGTAAAGTTATATAGTCTGTACATATATATGAATAAGATATTGCTGTAACGCCTTTCTATAAAACTACAAAGTAAAAAAATAAATGGCTATACATACACTTCTACCCTAAGTGATTTAGTATCCTTGACATTCACCCACGGATTCAATCAAAACAAAATGTAAAATGGTATTTTAATGCCAGTCTATCAGTCTGGCCTGGCTGAGTGAGAACAATGCATTTTCTATGTAATGAAGATTTTATCTAAACAGCTGAGAAGTGGAAAGCCAACAACCTATATGTAAGAGGTTACAAGTCAACAGAGAAGTCATAAAACACTACCTGTGAAACAATACACTTACAATACACAAAGGATGTGAATGTTAAGCTGCGTACACACTTGCAATTTTTGTCGTTGGAAAGGATCTTTCACGATCCTTTCCAACAACAAGGGGCTGCAAGATGCATGAACGATGCTGTACATACAGCTCTTGACATGTCTTTTTAAATGTATTTATAGGCTGTAGAAGCTCTCCACCGACCCGAATAACAACCCGAATTTTTCCCCCATTGACTTTATATAGTCTATATATTGTCTATATATATATATATATATATATATATATATATATATATATATATATATATATATTATTATTATTTTTATTAAACAGAATTTATATAGCGCCAACATATTACGCAGCGCTGTACAATTAAATAGGGCACCCAGGGTAGTGAAAAGGAACTCCCAGGGGTCAATAAAAAAGCATTGAACCCTAGAGGAATAATGATTGCTGGCATTCTACTGACTGAAATTGTGTTACCTGTCCTGAAACTCAACCACAACAGAACCAATGGGGTAGTACAACCACCTCATGATGATACCAGTGAATTATTCACCTTTTAAAGAAGAGGCAAAGGGACACTGCTGCATGAAGTATGGGTTCCTCCTACTCCCTTCGCCATTGAGCTATTAGCATTTTCCCTGTTATGGAGAGATAGTTAAGATTCTGGAGATGCCAGGGGTCCTATCCCAAATTGTGCTCTGAGGCCCAGTGGTTTCTAGCTATCATCTTGCTTGAAGTGCTGCTTGATAGGGATCGCCTTATGCTTCCTGGTCCTGCTGCCTGGGACATGTAGTTGGAGTATTAGGATGATTTAGATGGGAGGCATGTATATCTGCCCAATTAGCCTATTCTGGTTTTAATTGTGCAAGCATACAAATGTTGAAATGGCTGCCCTATTGGTGACAGCTTATTTACACATTGGGCTGTTTCGTAACCTGTGAGGTTCCAGAAGGATTATGGCTTAGACCGGTCTTAGACATCTTGTTGAAGATATTGCCCTAAATATCCAAATGCATGAAATGCCGTTAACAGCTATGGCTTCACTTCTGGAGGCAATGGCCAACAACCACAAAGATAAGGATTCTAGCCTATTCTGACTCTCTACTCTACTTTGATCCACATACATCCAGGCCCAGGTATCAGGACCACATTAACCATTAGGAATAATTTCAAACACAGAAACCATTGTGTGCATGTGATTGGATGCAGTTGCATTTGCATTGGAATGGGGTTGCAGGACAGTTCCTGAAAGTAACACAATGGGGCTGGCTTATTAAACCTTTCCAAGGCTGGGGAGGATACACTTTTATCAGCAAACCTACAATAGCTCTGTTAACATTTGCTAACAAATAGCAAAAAGAAAAAACCCTAGCGCTCTAATTCTGTCCGTATTTCCATGCAAAAAGCATTACATTTATTTACATTGTAGGCCTATAATTCTTAGGTATAACTCACCAAAATATGTCCAATATTTAATACATTTTAAATTTAAAAAAACACAAAAATATGTTAAAAAAATAGTTAAACATGTAATATAACTGTACAGTAGCTTGTAAAATAATATAATAATATAAACAAGGTAAATGTTTTTTTTAATGTTTTTAGCAACCCCGAGTGTGAGTGGGGATTACCGATTTTTGCATTGGAATATCCACCCCGAGCCACACTCGGGATTACCGCTAGGGTAATAAATCAGGCCCTCTGCAGGAAGAACCACACCACAAAATCATGGGCAACGCATGCAAAACCAGTGCGTTCTGGTACAGTTTGCTGCTCCAGAGAAGTAGTGCCCGGATGGTAATAATTGTCAGATTTTGGACTTCATGTCTGTAAGAGTCCTAAATTGAATTGCATCAGGGGTGTCATAAATTATTTTGCAATTTAGATAGCTTTGAGTAATAAAACCTAACTGTTACCTTTTTTTTCATAGTGGTTTTTCTTATGGCTCAATACCAGTGAATTTTTTTCCTTGCATTTGAAAACATTTCATCATCATCAATCTGCATTGTGAAAGATAACTACATTCCTTTTTTCAAAGTCCATGGTCAATTTCTTAAAATGAAAGCTGAACTAAAACAGTTATAAATACATTTTTTACTATGTCTGTACAAGGAAGGGGATATGATGAAATGTAGTTACATTGGCATTATTGTAGTTTTTATTGAAGGAAATATGAAAAAGCTCAATGACATTTTTAGCACCTTCAGCTAAAATATTTTTTCAGTTTCATTTCCCTCTTCTTTAGTTCTGCTACTGAGGGTGGGTCACTGGTGTACCAAACTCTTTACAATCCCTAAACATTGGAGTATACCGGATTACTTTGGATTACATTTATTTAGTGCTCCTATTTCAATAAAAACCTGCAAAAACACATGCCAATCAAAAAAATAGACAACTTTTTTGACCAGTGCAGTTTAATGTACTGCATAGATGTGAACTAGGATAATTAAAAACAATGACAAGCAGGAGTACACACATTAAAAGACGCATGTTAAAATGCATGGATGTGAATGGGCCCTCAGATTTGGCCAGGGAAATTTTCATGCTGTGTTGCAATACATGTGCTTTGCATTGTGGTCATGCCTGTTTTTAGATCCATTTGTGCATTGGCAGCTCATTTTGCAGTGTATATTGTATATTAAGAATGGAATTACATGTATGGGATCGATTGAAAAATTAAACTTGACTTTTAGGAATTCCATTCCAGGTTTGCTTGTTCACCCAGCTGCATTGATGAAGTGTAATCTCTCCAGCCTTGGAGAGCTTTAATTAATTAGGACCAATGCATTTTGCAGTAATATAACCCAATTTTTGAGAAGCAGACCAAATACATAGGAGCCACATATAAAAAATGTGACAAAGTCGCTATTATGTGTTCCATAGAACCACCTTACCCAATTAGAATCTGGATAGTGTCAGGTTGGTGGAGGAAAGGCCAACAGAAAGAAAAAGGGCAGCGCTTAACA
>NW_027317567.1:0-11861 GCF_032062135.1 Pyxicephalus adspersus | reverse complement strand
TGCAAGTGGCATCCCAGAGAAAAACCAAGGAAAACGTGTAGTCTGGACTGCGGGGTCACAATATCACGTGTGGCAATGTTTTCACCAGCTATGACCTTGGACAAGAACTTCTCAGGAGGAAACATACCATGGTAGGCACAATGAGAAAAAATAAACCTGAGCTGCCAAACGAAATTTTACAGGTTAAGCGTAGGGCTCCATTTTCTTCAAAATTTGCATTTCCAGACACCACCACTGTTGTTTCATATTGCCAAAAAGGAAACTGGAGTGTGATACTTATGTCCACACAAAGATGCAGCTGTGTCATCAAGAACTGACAAATAGCCCATACTTATCCTGGATTACAATAAAAACAAAGGAGAAATGGACAAGCTGACTGCTACCTACATTTGTCAGCGAATGACCAGGAGATGGACAATGGTTGTGTTTTATAACATCTTAGATGTGTCTGCCTACAATGCGTTTGTTTTGTGGACCCACATCTACCTGGGGTGGAACTCAACCAAAAATAACAAGCGGAGAATGTTTCTCGAGGAGCTAGGAAATTCCCTTGTCAAGGCACACATTGAGAAGAGGAAATGAGTTCCCCGAGACTCAGTCGCTGCAGCCTTTATGCATAGAACACACTTAATAGATAACATTTATCACTAAATAATAATATTTATGCAAGGAACACACTAAAAGTATAACTTTTTTGCCACACATGCATCTAAACACACACAGACGGGTGTGTTCTTGCACAAAGAATTTCTATTGATTTGATTTGCTTGATTGGTTGTTGTTTGTTTAACCTTGCAAATCTACATTTTGTAATATTACTTTTTGCTATTATTATTTTGCCTTTTATTGAAGTTAACCCCCCCTAGTGGTATTCCCGAGTGTGACTCGAGGTGGGAAAAATTGCAAAAAGCGGTAACCCCGAGTCACACTCGGGGGCCACGTCGGGGGGCGTGGCCTGGGCGGTATTTAAAAGCAGATTACTTGGGTCCCCACCACCCCGCTGCACGCATCTGCAGTTAGATGCGATGCACCATGCAGGATTTCTGCTTGGTGAATCGCATCTAACTGCAG
Organism: Pyxicephalus adspersus; assembly: GCF_032062135.1. Classification (NCBI taxonomy): domain Eukaryota; kingdom Metazoa; phylum Chordata; class Amphibia; order Anura; family Pyxicephalidae; genus Pyxicephalus; species Pyxicephalus adspersus. The sequence continues at coordinate 10,790 of NW_027317567.1, read as the reverse complement.
ATGCGATCACCAATAGTAAATCCAGAGGGTGATGCCAGCGGAGATTTCCTGCTGGCAGCACCCCCTGAATCTACTCCCGCTGATGCCCTGCTCGCATCTCCTGGAGGCTGATCTCCGGGTGATGCGAGCAGGAGAGTGAGCAGCGGGGACATCCCCTACTCCCGGAGGCTGATCTCCGGGTGATGCGAGCAGGAGAGTGAGCAGCGGGGACATTCCCTACTGCATCACCCGGCAAGATGTGTGACATCTTCCGGGTGATGCGGTGGAGTGATGGATTCTGGGGGCGGGAAATTTAAAAGCAGATTACTAAGTAATCTGCTTTTAAATTTTTTAAAAGTAAAAACACATCAAAACATAAAATAAAAGTAAAAGTACACATTGTAGTGCACCAAGCATCATTGCCCAGTGCCCTGATTTAATATGAAAAAGAAACATCTAATAAAATGCTTTTGGCTGTCATTAAAAATGTTTTTGGATGGAATGGAACATTTATCCAGCAATACCTGTAATACAAGGAAGGGAATCGTTGCCTCATCTTTATAGGTTCATGTATACAAACCAAAGATAAAACATTGTCTTCAGTCATTGAACCCAACCTTCTATATGTAGGCTGTAAATATACAATAGGAAAGAAGAAATACGCTCTGGGAGTCCATAAAACTTTCAGTGGATTACATGGATATAAAAGGCATGTGCTTATCCATGGCTATATTTCCTCCCCCAACACTAATTCTTATCCCAGCTTTCTCTATCTTAAAAAGTCCCTGCCACAGACCAATAATTTCAATAACATGTTTCCATAAGAATAAATGAGCAATTCTTTATTGCAGGTTAATCACTCTTGTGTAGCTATCCAAAAGCTCCAAGACTGCAGTGTCTCTCTGTATTATATATATGAGGCGAGCATTTTACTTCCATAATTTATAGTCATGTCACTAATTGTTCCTCTAAAGGGCTCACAATCTAACATCACCATAGTCATTAACCAAGACATTTGGAGGAATTCAATTAACCTAACTGCATGATTTGGAATTTAACTGAAACCTATGCAAACAAGCTGAACATGCCAACTTCATGTCCTGACCAAGATTCAAACCCAGGAAACTAGTCCTGCAAAGACAAGACTGCTACCCACTGAGCCACCATTCTAACCCTATATTATATAAGGATATGGATGCAGTTTAAGGAATGACATATATCTCAAGGTAAATGGGAGAGAGCAAAATATACATTTTCTATAAATATAAATGCAGATATGTAACAATTTGGTTTTACAATTTCCACATATTCCTGATCAAGACAATGAAAGGAATGGCTGGGCCAAGGGGGCAGTGGGTAAAGGATTATACATTTCCTTTAAGGACTGTTATTTTACATATACAGACATCTAATATTGACATGGCAAGTTTAGAGACAATACAATTTGGAAATATAGATACATGTGGCTGTATACAGGACAAAAAACATTATGTTAGTAATATACAGTGCAAATAACATTGGCTCCCATGTCCTGTATTGCTATAGTCCTGGTCTGATATTATGATTTGCTTGTTTTTGTTGCATGTGCACCTTATCTGTGTATTACCTGATTTTTCTGTAGGGCTTGTTTGTCACATGTATAAAATGTTGGCATTGTGGGGAACACAAAATCACCTTACTGAAGCTCTGACCTTATAGACTCATAGACATGGACAGCAGCAAGTGTCAGAAACAAAATTAAATTCCCCGAGACCCCTAAAGGAATTTCTCTAGTTTTATAAATCTATCTGTAAAAGTTGTTTTTTTCATAACAATTTTTTTTTATTTTAGCAAGACATTAGTTGTCCTTTAGGAAATGTTGTGTCGGAGCTGAGTTCCATGACTTACCACTGCGTATAGAGCTGCAGCTGACAACAAGCAGAAACACGGATCATTTAAATTGTGTAAATCCCCATGTGAAATTCCCAAATACATTTTTTCCTTTTAAAAAATTAAACCATAATAGGCCCCACAGGGAGAAGCAGAAAATGTTTATCTAAGTTTCCATTTTTACACCACATCTAGGTATTTTTAGTTTTTTACAATGCAATGATGACCCTGTAAACAAATGAAGAGCTTGAACTGAAACTCAAAGTTTTTAAAAAGTTTTAGTTTTTTGGATTCATTTTTTTGTAGCAAAGTTACCCTTTAAAGGCTCCAGGAAGCATATTCCCCATGAGTATGTGAGGAGCTCTGTGAAGTTTGGCTGCAATGGGCTATATATAATAGAGATTATGGAGGATTGAGAGGGTTTGCTAGGTGTAGCAGAGCTGCAGGGTATACTGGGTAGTATTTGTAGCACACTGATTTGTTTGGGATCATTTGATACACACACCAAAAAATACCCTACCGAAAACTTTTTTTACCTTTTTATATAAAACTTTATAGTGTTGGTAGTGAAATCTTATTTCAGATTTATATCCTAACGTGTGGTTCCAGCCATATTTTATTTCTATTTTATTTTATAGCATTTGGTGTTGGGCTGTTGATTGAGAACTCAGACATTCTATTCACTGATGCCCAGCTCTGACTTTACTCTGGGAAGGACATAGATACGTGGTTGCAGTGGGGTTGGTGTGTGGTCAATCCTGCTCCGCCATGTCTGAAGAGGGCAGCCAGAACATGCATAGAGGTGCCCCGTAAATGAGGAGGTGGTGGTGGATGATGATGAGGATATCCCAATATGGGTTGAAGGGCAAAGCATGGAGTATACGAGCTGGGGTGGGTTTTAGGGTGGGACAAGCCCTCGCCTTCTCCAGAATCCCAAATTAAAGAATGGCAAAAGTTCAGGAAGGTGGAACATTTTACAAAAGGGTTCACCAGATTATATTTGTATTGGAAACCATTGAATGGAAATTTATCTGGCCCATTTAAATGTGCACATTTACCTACAATGAAGGCTGCATTGCACCTGAAACAGTGCAAATCCAGACTCAAGGACAAAGAAGTGGAATCAAAGGAGGAGGAGTAGGGGGTGTTGGTTGAAAAGAAAAGGAAGAAGAGGCGGAGGATTTGCAAAAAAAGGTTTCTTTCATTGTGAACCACAGTCATGGTTTGTGGATGGAGGAATTGTGCTGCCTGGCCCACATAAATCTGGGAGGTTAACCACCTGGCCGGTAAAGCCGACCTTGGTTCGGGTCTATCGATTTTGCAAAAATCGATAAACCCGAACTTTTCTCAATGTCTAAATCCCTAAAACTTACCTGGTCCCCGCTGCGATGATCCGTTCTGTCCAGCGTTGATTGAAAAAAAAAATACTCACCTTCTCCCCGCAGCTCCTCCGGACACATCTGTCTCAGACATTCTATTCACGGATGCCCAGCTCTGACTTTACTCTGGGAAGGACATAGATACGTGGTTGCAGGGGTGTTGGTGTGTGGTCAATCCTGCTCCGCCATGTCTGAAGAGGGCAGCCAGAACATGTAGAGAGGTGCCCCCGTAAATGAGGAGGTGGTGGTGGATGATGATGAGGATATCCCAATATGGGGTGAAGGCAAAGCATGGAGTATCTGAGCCAGGGTGGGTTTTAGGGTGGGACAAGCTGGGAAATTTCCCAGGGCCCTCTCCTTCTCCAGAATCCCAAATGAAAGAATGGCAAGTTCAGGAAGGTGGAACATTTTACAAAAGGGTTCACCAGATTATATTTGTATTGGAAACCGTTGAATGGAAATTTACCTGGACCATTTAAATGTGCACATTTACCTACAATGAAGGCTGCATTGCACCTGAAACAGTGCAAATCCAGACTCAAGGACAAAGAAGTGGAATCAAAGGAGGAGGAGTAGGGGGGTGTTGGTTGAAAAGAAAAGGAAGAAGGTGCGGAGGATTTGCAAGGAAAGTTTCATTCGTTGTGAACCACAGTCATCGTCTGTGTATGGAGAAATTGTGCTGCCTGGCCCACATGAATCTGGGAAGTTAAGCCACTTGATTTTCATGTTGCTGTGCCGATAGAATGATTTTCATATTGGCTGCCCATCCAAGTCCTTGTTGGTTATGAAGAAGTCTTCTTCTGCAGAACCTTAAGTGTCCAAATAGACCAGTGGCATAGTTGACAGAATATTCTTTAGAGGTCATTGCTTTCCACCGCATATATGAATTTTATATGACTTCCATACCCCAGTGGCAGGTTACCTAGTTTATCTTTTGCTCCTTTAAATTCACCATTCTTTTCTCATTCGCCACCTCATACTGTAATCTCCCTTAAAACTTTTTAAAACATTATAAAAAACAACAAAAATTTGTTAACAATTAGCAAATTACTTTTAAGAAATCCATTCCAGGTTTGCTGGATCACCCAGCTTCACTTAAGAAAGTGTATCCTCTCCTGACTTGGAAAGCTTTAAAAAATCAGGCCCAATGTAAGCCGCTTCACAACATCTAACAAAAAAATCATGGAAGCTGGATAATAAAAGTCCTAACAATAAGAGGTAGAGAGCCGGAGAGCAGTCATAAGGCTTGATTTGCTAAAGGAATACAGGCTGCTCATTTAGCAAAATAAAATCATCCCCTTGCAAAGATAAAAATCATTTAGTTTAGTAAATGAAATGAATCTCTGCTTGTGTCAATCATCCAATCATATGCAAAAAAAAAATTTTAAATTTTCTTACTATTGGTTACTTTTGCAAAGTGGATTTTCACCACATTTACTAAGTCAAGAAAGAATCCTCTAGAAGGTGATAATTCATCTAGTCATTTACCTTACCATGAATGCTGCATTGCACCTGAAACAGTGCGAATCCAGACTCAAGGACAAAGAAGTGGAATCAAAGGAGGAGGAGTAGGGGGTGTTGGTTGAAAAGAAAAGGAAGAAGAGGTGGAGGATTTGCAAGGAAAGTTTCTTTCATTGTGAATCACAGTCATCGTCCATGGATGGAGGAATTGTGCTGCTTGGCCCACATGAATCTGGGAGGTTAAGCCACTTGATTTTCATGTTGCTGTGCCAGTAGAATGATTCTCATATTGGCCCATCCCAGTCTTTGTTGGTTATGAAGAAGTCTTCTTCTGCAGAACCCTAAATGTCCAAATCGATCAGTGGCATAGTTGACAGAATTTGCTTTAGAGGTTGTTGCTTTCAACCGCATATTTGAAGTCTCAGATAACTTCCATACCCCTGTGGCAGGTTACCTAATTTACCTTTGTCTCCTTTAAATTTGCCACCCTTTTCTCATTAACCACCTCATACGTTAATCTCCCTAAAAAATGTTTGCAACACTATAAAAAAACAAGAAATATCTAAAACTTTAGGGAGACCCTACTAATGCCTCTGTATTCAGGCTTTCCTATTTGTTTTCCTAAAAGTAACCATTTAAGGGCTTTTTGCTTTTCAGTTTACACTGGCCTTGGAGGTTAGAAACAGAAAAGTGGCCATAGTGGCTATTAGTAGTGTAGTAGACAAAGACATAGTAACTATTTCTGAGGGAACAGAGATGGTAAAGAGTAGTAAAATACAGGCAGAAGAGATGGTGGTGGCAGTGAAGTTATTTTAATGGTTGACATTACTAAGGTTTGTGGCTATCAAACTGAAGGCCTCCGGAGCAGCAGAATAGGGTACCAAGGTGGTAGATATTAAGGAGATTGTAGTAGATTTCCAGGTGAAAGTAGATACCAGGAGGAATGACATGTATACAATCAGGGTTCATTCAACTCTGCTAGGGTTTATCAAGGAGAAGACTATCAAAATACCACATATTGCAAGATAGTGGCCATCACAGCGACCCACGAGGTGGCCCTGGAGGTGGAAGAGGAGAGCAAAGTCGGGTTTGGATTGGCTGTTGTGCAAACACTTATACTAAAGCTGGTCAGTCTGAGTATAATCAGTCTAATTATGGACAAGGAAGACATTGCACCAGTTAAGATCATTAAAAGTTCACCAGAAATAGAACTCTTGTTTTCTGCATCTGGCAGAGGACAAAGTCACTGATAAACCAGAGATGAAGCAGGCATCTTATAGTCAGGAGCAAAATGTGGGTGGACAAGGCAGGTAAACATACGCTGAGGACCTAACAGGATGCTGCAGCGATTTCTGAACATGACAGCATTCATAAAGCCCTATTTAACCTATGACCATGATATTTTAAAGCTCTCCAAGACCGGGGAGGATACACATTCATTAGTAAACCTGGGTGATCCAGCAAAGCTGGAGTAGATCTGGACCAGGAACGAGAACACTTGCTAACAAATGGTAAATTACTTTTAAGACATCCATTCCAGGTTTGCTGGATCACCCAGCTTCACTTACGAAAGTGTATTCTGTCCAGACTTGGAGAGCTCAGGCCCAATATAAGCAGCTTCACAACATTTAAAAAAAAGCTCGGAAGCTGGATAATAAAGGTCCTAACAAAAAAAACAATAAGGGGTAGAGGGCCTGAGAGCAGTCATAAGGCTTGATTTACTAAAGGAATACAGGCTGCTCATTTATCAAAATGAAATTATCCCCATGCAAAGAAAAATTCATTAGTTAAATGAAATGAATCTCTGCTTGTGTCAATCATCCAATCATATGCAAGAAAAACTATTTTATTAGAATTTTCTTACATTTGGTTACGTTTGCAAAGTGGATATTCACTACATTTACTAAGCCTAATTAAGAATCTCTTAGAAGGTGATAATTCATTAAACAGACTGAATTATTTTAGTAAATCAAACCTACAGTATGAATACGTTGGGGATAGTGATGGTAAAAGGTAGAGATTACCAAATGTATGCAACTTTAATTTGTTCCAAGTTGAATGAATGCAAAAATTCTAAAAATATTTATTGAATGATTTTGCATTGAAGTTATATTTTCTGTCTTAAAGGGTAAATCCCCTCTTAGAAAGTTGGTATGAGAGGATGTTTCCCCAAATCAGAACACTTTATATTCCTGATGCAGGAGTTTGGATTTTTCTTCACTTCTATTCATGTAACATTGGTGACCAGGATAATTAAAGAGATGCAGACAACAATAAAACCCTGACAATGTATCCAGATTTTGACCTCTTTATTCAAAAGTAAAATTTAAAAAAAGGTTTTGCCTTTAGTTATTATTTGTATTCCAATATTTTTTATTAAAGATTTCCAAAAAGTAGTATTTGACAGCCCAGTGAGAGCTTATGGTATACAAACATTAAATATAGGGTTATAATCAATTGAAGAAACAACAAATCACATGTGACAATTACAACATATACAAACATACATGACAAAGAAAGATGACAAAAGAGTTGTTCACAAATATTTAGCAAAAATTGTACACGAGTTGCATGGTAGGATTATCAAAATAAATCTAACTAGACAAAATGAGCTACCTAACAACCCTTCATCAATCAATAAAAAAACAACTGCCTGGACAGGAATGGGAGGGATGGAAGGAGGGGGGAGGGATCTGAAGAATTTTCAAACATAACAAAGATCACCTATCAGTTTTAGTTAAAATTTGATGTTAAAATTAAAATACAGGTTCACCCTTTAGTGCTATCCTACACAGATCTCATGACAATGACCAGCTCCTCCCCTGGGTTGAATGTTCTGAGCCTCATTCAGCCCAATTTTTCGGAGCCCAGGGTGTCTGGGGTCTGTACTCCCCCCCCACCGGAATGACATGAGAATACTGCAGATGGCAAAGTCACATCATCGAGAAAAGAAGAGGGCTATTCGTGCTGTTCATATTTGAGGGAGCATAAAATTTGGGCAAAATTGTTCATTCAGTTGCGTTCTACAAGAACCAAAAATTGTCAATAATCAAATGTCTTAGAGGGTCAAGAGTTTTACTGCTATGGGGACTGAGGGAGCTCGGTATTAATGTGCTTGGAAGGTATTTAGTCCATACTGCAGGCCGGGTCTGTGCCAGGTAAGAACTGTGTTAGTTTCTATAGCTTTGTTGTAAAGCATCATCACCATCATCATCATTGTTTCTGCTGTCACTGGGGGTCATTGTACTTATTTTTGTGGATATTGGTCTCTGCAAGAGGGGTGAAGAATAGGGATGAGCAAGAATCACTATAGGAGGATTATCACTGCTGCATTCATAAATACAGCCGTACGAATCCTCCTGTCATTGAGCCATCCCCGGGCACTACAGGTCAGAATGAGGCAAGCAGGTCATAAATGCAGCTGTGATACTCCTCCTCTCAGAGTCCATGCAGCTTGTGTTTATAAATGAATGCGGCCTTGGGAAAAATCAGAGGATTTTCCCCATGCTGCATTCATTCATGAGCAGCCAGCAAAACTCACACATAGTACAGGACTGCAATAGCAATCAGAGGAGCGGAGCTGACCGGACAAATTTACAAAGGCCGTTCTTGCCTACATGTTTGGTAAGCGAGAACAGCCTAATTCGCCGCTAGACCGAATTAAAAAGATTTGCTCGCTCATCCCTAGTGAAGAACCCAAGCCCAGAGTTGAGCTTTAAATTAAACCCAGAGGTTTTAAAGCTGATGTGTCTGCCCAACCTTGCTTTATAGTGTGAATATGTAAACATGTCCAACGATACTTGCCCTTCATCAATCACATATCCATTTGGGCATTAAAGATATAGCTCACTTGGTTTTGTCCTGGCTGCTATAATGGAAATCAGAAGAAATAAAAACTGAAAGAAAACAACCCCTAAGACTTGAAATATGCTTTGTCCTGAGAGAAACGAGACACCAGTTTTCTCAAAGAACTTCTCATTTCGTTGTTTCGTAGGCTGTATATAAGAGGATTCATCATAGGCGTAACTGTTGTGTAAAAGGTTGTTAAGATCTGTTCTAGAAGGTTGTAGTGTTCTGAAAGTGGTATCAAATAAACAGATAAACCAGATCCATAGTAGATGGCCATGCAAGTGAGGTGGGATGAGCAGGTTGAGAAGGCTTTACTTCTTCCATCCTTGGATTTTATACGTAGAATTACTTTAATAATCTTTACATAGGAAATCACGTTGCATACAGATGGGCAGAATCCTAATAAAAAACAATCTGCATACATGAGCATATAAAACATATCGGTGCCACCGCAAGAAATTTTAATCATAGCTTTGGCGTCACAGAAGAACTGGTGAATGGTGGTGGAAGAGCAGAAGAACATTTTCAAGACAGAATTCACAAACACAGAGCTGTTTTGGAGGAATTTGAACGCAGCGATAGCGATTCGGAGTCCTTTGTGGAATCGAGTGATAGTGATTCACCAGGAAATTTTTCATCGGACAGTGAAAGTGAACTGAGCGACGATTCTGAACCTGTGCACACATGGTGTCCTATTGACCTTGATGCGGACCAGGCAGCACCGGCAAAATTTCCATTCAGCGGCGCACCTGGGATGAAAAATGAGGCTGAATGCGACGACCCCCTGGCATACCTGAAGTTGTTTTTGACCGATGAAGTTATCGAAAAAGTTGTTGCGGAGACAAACAGATAAGCCGCTCTTGTGTGCTAACTTTTTGAAATTTTTCGCTAATTTTTTTTTTGCCAACATGTATGCTGCTCTGTGCTAACTTTTTAAATTTTGTTATGCCAATGTGTATGCTGCTCTGTGTTTGCTAACTTTTTGAAATGTTTTGCTTTTTTTATGCAAACATATATACTGCTCTTTGTTTGCTAACATATTACTTGCCACCTTCACACTATAAAAGAACATATCCTAAAATACTTTTTTTATTTTGTTTCTAATATAATAAATAAATATAATAATTATACCCGGGAGTTAATCCTAAGAATTACAGGCCCACAATATAAACAACAATTTCTACGCAAAAAAAAAAAGGATCGCTTTTTGCATCAAAAATGACAGAATTAGAACGCTAGGGGGGTTAATATATATGGGTGAAAACTGACCTGTAACACCATAGATGTTACAATAGTTAATAATATTAATAATAATAATAATAATAATCTTATTATATAAGAAATAAAAAACAAAATATTTAAGAGATGTGTTTTATAACCCCTCAGTAATAGTCTGGTAACATAACAACCTTTTATTTAGTTATACAATTCTCTTAAGGTTCATTTTACCATTTTTTAAAATTAAAAACGAGAGGTATGCTATCAAAGAAGGGCCGAGGGGGGTCACACCAAAAATATTAAAACCAATTTTGTTTGTGGATAAGGAACCCTAACAAGGTAATCAAGTGGTAAGAAACAAAAAAAAAAAATTGTTTTGAATGTATTTTATGACTGATTTAAGACACGGGTCAAAACCGAAGTATATAGGAAGGTTAAAGATATAGCTCACTTGTTATTGTCCTTGTGGCTATATTGGAAATCGAAAGAGATAAAAACTAAATACATGAGCATGAGTTAAAGAAAGGAAATTTTGTGTCGGAGCCCCTGACTTACCACTGTGTATAGAGCTGCAGCTCACAAGCTAAAACACGGATCATTTAAATTGTGTAAATCCCCATGTGATATTCCCAGTTATATTTTTTCCTTTTAAGAAAGGAAACCATAATATACCCTACAGGGAGAAGCAGAAAATGGTTATCTAAGTTTCTTTTTTACACTTCTCTTGGGTTTTCTCATGATGCAATGTTAAGCTTGTTAACTAATGAAGAGTTGGAATTGAAACTTGAAGCAGACCTGTCCTATAAGTTTTAAAAAAGTTTGAATGTTTTTAGCTTTCTGTATTTTTGTGTCTTAAGCAATGTTACTCTGAAAACATTTAGGAAGCATATTCCAGTTGACTATGTGATATTTGGCTTCAATGGGTTACAGAGAATTGAGCTAATGGGGAGCTAAATTGCTTTGCTTAGTGTAGCAGAGCTGGTATTGGTAGCTCACTGATTTGCTTTCATGGTATCCATAAGAAGAGAAAAAAAT
>NW_027317566.1:8083-11867 GCF_032062135.1 Pyxicephalus adspersus | reverse complement strand
TTTTTTTTATCCACAATATAAGAGCCGCAGGACAGAACAAGTCAAGTTGAATATGATGCTGAATACTGGAGAAGCCATTAGGATCAGTGGAAACACCATTTTTTCCAATTGATTTCTCAAATACTTTTCTTTGTTTTGTTCTTTTTCCCTTCATAATTCTTACCTTTTTGCTTTCACCCAAGAAATTAATGCAGGTTGGCCAAAATTTTCTATAGAGGGGAAAAAAGTATGTTAATAAAATGTAAAGCCTTATTAGTCAAGCATCTTCTAAATTTTTTGCATTCTTACAATTGGTGACAATCGTCTGATTTCTTAAGGGGCCAGGTAAAAAGGGATTGCAATTGTAAAAACTTCCAACTCTATGCAAACTAGAATTGACCGTTTATATCACCTTAATCGATTCATTGACTGGCGATTGACTGGTTAGTTGGGTTTACTTACTCATGTACTCCTAAGAAGGCGAGGAGTGCAGTGTCCGGTTGCTTGTTTAATCTCAGGACACATTCCCAGTAGGCATCTTCTTCCTTTTCATGCTCCAAAGCATAAAGCATAAACAATGGAGGATAGAGCCTAGGCAGCAGTACAGGCAGCAGCAGTCCTGAACTAGTCACCACATATCTACATGGAAAAATACATTATCTTAACAATTCTCCATATACTACCAAACCTTAATATGTATGGTGAAGGTATTTAGCCAATAATAAATATATGAAATACAATGTTATTATGAAACATAACAATATGGAGATAAAAGTTTGACATAAATATGCAAAATAATTTGGAATTACCATAAAAATTATTGTAGTACTTTCACCTTACCCTGGTTCAGGAGATCCAGGCCCAGAGCCTGCTTTCCCATTACATATATGTGGCTTGTCCGGACATTCTTTGACAATAGTTGAAGCCTGAATTGTGCTCCCCTCTTCAGGGAGATCAGGAAACAGAAACCTAAAACGTGAAAAGAAAAAAAAAATGGTTGCAAAAATATGTAGCATACAGTGTCAAAATATGTAGGACAGGTGCCCCACAATGTTTTCCAAGCATAGACATTACTACAGTGCTTAGTTTTATCTAAACTCCAATATAGTATAAAGTATTTATCTAAAACTAATCATTCTGCATTTGTTTGTAATATTTACGGCTTTCATTACAAGAAATCTTGGTAATCCTACAATGGAGGTTCTTGGTTGTAGCACACCCTGTTATACCATGACAACTGCCCCCCAAGTTGTGCTTCTGAACGGTTATCTAGTTACTAAAAGGCTTACGATGTTCAGTAGCACCAAGAGGAAAATTATGATGAAATGATATTTTAAACAAATGAAAAATAAAATTTTATGCAGATTCTACTTTCCGGGTTAAAGAGAAAAAAAAATTGAGCGTTACCACCATGTATGATTTAAAAATGGATGACCCAGTAATAAGCTTTATCAGGAAGATGAAGAGGGATTTCCAGTCTGTGCACGTCTAATTTTATGAGAAGGAAGAACTTTGAAATGCTAGGTGGCGTTTAAGGATTCTACATCATAATTACCAACCTTATGAATCAGTCCACTGGATCTAGTTGGAGGTGCTTCAGGGACTAGGATAACTAAACTTACTTATTACAGCCTTGCACAAGTATTTTAGTGAACTCATTTAATGATCATAAAAACAGGATGAAAACAATGTAAAAACACAAAACTTTTTTAAGATAAATAGCAAATCATTAACATATTCAATGTGGCAAAAAGCAACGTTAAGCAAGACATAACAAATAATCAAAACGTATCAATCCCTGACTTTACCAAAAGCTATCTTGTAGGTGTTTATAGATTAATAGAGTTTGGATTGTTTTAATAAATTTTATTTACAATGCACCATTATACAGAGCTATAGAACAAATAGTTTTTACTAGTTATGTATGCAGGTTTGTTACTTATCTCCCATTACTCAGAAGAAAACCTTGACCAATCAAAAAAAAAAAAACTAATTCATATACCCAAGGAAACAAAATGTGTAATCTAATTTCTATAAGCAACATTGGATGCAAGGAGTTAGGATGACCTGTTAAAGTGGGTCAATATGGCAGCTGCTAGGTTACCTTGAACTTCATGTTGACAAAATAGTCTGTAATCATGCTGGCATTTCTTCGGGTTTGCCTCATGCAGTTTCTGCTTGGAGGTTTAATAAATATGACATATGGTTTAAGTTCATGGGTTCTAGCTCCAGTGATACCCTGTGACAAAACAAGAAAAGAAAAGATATGTATTGAAATTTTCATATTTTGCATACTTTTACAGGGAACTGTAACATTTTACATTTTTTTCTTGGAAAATATCATTCATTCCCAATGAGAATCTGACCTGTGGTTCCAAGTCAATGATGCATATTTTTCCTGCTTCCAAAACGTCTTTTACTGTGTCTATACTTGTACCATACATGTGTCCCTTGTAGTCTCCATACTCCAGAAAACTAGAAGGGAATTAAAAATTATTTCAGTATATGTGGGGAAGCTAGTCTGTAATAATGACAACAACAGCACAAAAACACAGCACTTGAAAAATCACCATTGTCAACATTAAAGCGAACATAAACTAAACAGTGGACAACCCTTTAATGTAAGATAAAAATTACCTTCTTTTTTGGGTGGGGGGGAGATTGGCAATCTCACAAATGCACAATGATCGGGACTCTTTTTTTTCCCATCTATGTCCCCCAATCTTGCCCTTCCTCAGTACGAGATCCGGTGACATAGGCAGAAGGTGGAAGAAGGGCAAAGATGATGGCAGCCTGAGGTCATGCACAGGCAAACGAGGATACCAGGGGGGCGGTTTGCATGACTTTCAGAAGAAATCTTTCACTAAGGTTGTGGGTGATCTTAAGAGCTGAGCTGATCTGCAACCTCTTGTAACTTCTTATTGACCACGACAAACTCTGCAGTTGTTTCTTTTTGCAAATCAAAGCACAGCTTGCTCCAATGACTATGGTAGGGACATTAGATTTTGAGCTCCTCTGAGGGACAGCTAGTGACATGACTATGGACTTTGTACAGCGCTGTGTAATATGTCAGCGTTAAATAAATAACTCACAGTGGACAGTAAGTCATGTCAGTACAAGAGAGGAGCCTACGGGACTGTGCACAACTGAAAGTAAGGCTGCAGATCAGCTTTTAAAGAATTGTACAACTACTGCCTGGATCAGTTTTTGAGTAAAAATGTGTTTTCCTTGTAAAAATATGGTTACAATTATTATAATTTTTCTATAGATAACTTATCCACATCCCACTGCTATAATAACGTGTCTCATACATACCAATATAATATCCTGATCCGTCAGTGCCAAATTCTTCCTCTTCTTAATGTGGAAGGTAATACAAGTGAAAAGAAGATGGTATTACATGATAAATCAGTTTCAATGACACATTTTTTGTATAGTACGCCATTTTTACTTTGCCCAAACTCTATAACTTTAACCCTAATTTACAACTTATTTGGAAAAAATCCTTGTTCAAAGTGGATCTGAACAGAAGAAAAATATATGTGGAATGTTATAGAGATTATTTAGTAAAGTTAATCGTGCCCAAGCAGAACCCTTTAGGTATTGAAGTCATTGCAGATTCATAGCTGACAGTATTACTTATAAGGAACTGCTGCCTCTGACTCCTAGTCTCAGGACATTTGGGAATTATAAATTAAAAAGCGCCTCTACCAAGATGGACACTTCAACATGGACACATATTACTGAACAAGGCATGGTGAACCAGTAATGGGTGAATGATCAGCTGCAGAGAGATGACTATACA